>NC_142012.1:3369136-3540386 GCF_049901735.1 Notechis scutatus
TCTATTCTATTCTGTTCCATTCCGTTCCATTCCATCCATTCCATTCCATTCTATTCTAATCTTGCTTTTTTGTCTTTTCTGCTATTCATTACAGATTCCCATTATTTCTGTGACTTTCTTTCTCTGCTTCCTTCCCATCTGGTTGTCTTCCTCAATGTTTTTGCATCATTTGCCTAGATATACAATAATACGTTGTCCTCTAGAAATCAACATTCACCAACAGACAAGAATATGTGTAACTGAAGGTTGAAGAACTGTGGGGTCCTTGGTCGGTGGTGGGATTCAATTTTTTTTTTACTACTGGTTCTGTGGGTGTGGCTTGGAGGGCGTGGCAGGGGAAGGATACTTTAAAATCTCCAGACAGAGATGGGATTTGCCGGTTCTCCAAACCACTCAAAATTCCCGTTACTGGTTCTCCAGAACTGGTCAGAACCGGCTGAAGACCACTTCTGTCCTTGGTGACCTCTGAACTTAGTTGTTTTCTTGCAGACGTTTCATTACCTAACTAGGGGATATCAACAGTGCTAGAAGGGAGCGGGGTTTGCAGAGTGAAGGAGGAGGAGGCCTGTGGGGTCCTTGGTGCTCTCTGAGCTTGGTTGTTTTCTTGCAGACATTTCATTACCCAATTAGATAACATTATCAGTGCTAGAAGGAAGTGAGGTTTGCTGTTATACATGGAAACTCTACTCCCTTCTAGCACTGGTGATGTTGTCTAGTTGATTAGTGCAAGAAAACAATCAGGTTGAGAAAGTACCAAGGACCCCACAGTCATTGTCGTAGTCGTCGTCCTTCTCCTCCTCCTCTTCCTCCTCCTCCTCCTCAAACCCCGCTCCCTTCTAGCACTGATGATGTTCTCTAGTTGGGTAATTAAACATCTGCAAGACAAACAAGCACACTCAGAGAGAACCAAGGATCCAATAGTCCTCCTCCTCCTCCTCCTCAAACCCCACTCCCTTCTAGCACTGATGACGTTACTTACTTGGGTAATTTAATATCTGAAGAAAACAGCTAAGTTTTGAGAGCACTACGGATCCCACAAATCAACATTTAGTCCGGCCAATTTTCCTTGCTCTTTGTAAGCATTTGGTTCTCAGGGCTTTTCAGTGTTCAGGATAATAGTCATTTTCACCTTTTTGCTATTGGCATTCTGGGGTTTTCAAATGACGCCATAAATTTCAGTCCAGAGTAATTCAGGCTGCTTGTTTATCCAATCAAATTTGTGACAGCTCCTTGTTAATGTCATGGCATAAATATATGGATTTTGCTGACAGAAAGTTATCCGTTGGGTCTGATTCTTTTATTTCTTTTTCTTTAAATTAAGCTATTATTTTGAGAAAGGGGATTGGGATCAAACCATAGTCACACAAAGTCTTGTTTTCTTAACTGAATACAGCCGTTCATTTAATGTTAGAAGTTAAAACAGCAATTAAAAAAAGGGATTTATGACTGTTTTTCACATTTACAACTGTTGTAGCATCCCCATGGTCACCTGATCAAAGTTTGGACGCTTGGCAAGTGACTCATAGTTATGACGGCCACAGTGTCTCGGGGTAACATGATCTCCTTTTGCGACCTTCTGATAAAGAAAGTCAATAAGGAAGCCAGATTCACTTAACAACCGGGTTACTAAATTAACAACTGCAGTGACTCGCTTAACAACGGTGGGCAAGAAAGGTGGTAAAATGAGGCAAAGCTCACTTAACAGAGGTCTCACTTAGCAACAGAAATTGTGGGCTCAGTTGTGGGTGTAAGTCGAGGACTACTGCAGTCCTTCCCCATTTACTGATTTATTCATTTAGCGTCCATCTTTACTGGCCAACCGTGTAGCCAATGTGCTTCTACTGCTGTTGCTGCTGTCCATCTTGTGATGCCCTTGTGTAGAATTATCTTTTAGGGGAGATAAAAGATATTTTTTTCTTTGCTGGAAGGAGCTACTTGCTATAAACTTTAACCTCTTTTCGCGGGCCTCCATTAATCTCGCTTCTGCTTCATTCCGTACACAGAGGCCAACTTTTTGCGTCATCCTCCTAATATTTTATTGCCAATGTTAACTTTCTGGCCTCCGATAAATTGGCCCTGTATCTTCTTGGGGTGTGTTGGGTCAACAAGGGAATGAAAGTTGGCATAGTACTGTTCAAACAGTCAGAATAGAGCTGGAAGGGACCTTGGAGGTCCTGTAGTCCAACCCCTGCTCAAGAAGGAGCTCCTATATCATTTCAGACAGGTGGCTGTCTAGTATCTTCTTAAAAACCTCCAGTGATAGAATACCCACAACTTCTGGTGGGAGGCTGTTCCACTGGTTAATTGTCCTCCCTGTTAAGAAATTCCTCCTTAAATCCAGGTTGCTTCTCTCCTTGAGTAGCTACCATCCATTGTTTCTTGTCCTGCCTTCAGGGGCTTTGGAGAATAAGTTGACCCCCTCTTCTTTGAGGCAGCTCCTCAAATACTGGAATATTACTATCATGTCCCCCCTATAAGTCCTTATTTTCTCCAGACTGGCCAAACCCAAATCCTGCAATGGTTCTTCATATGTTTTAGTCTCCAGGCCTTTAATCATCCTAGTTGCTCTTCTCTGCACTTTTTCCAAAATCTCAACATCTTTTTTGTAGTGTGGTGACCAAAACGGGATGCAGTGTTCTAGCTGTGCCCTGACTAAGGCTTTCAATGTCTACTTCCTCTGTGTTAAAAGTATTGACTTGAAGAGTATTTTTGAACTCCAAAATATTGATGGTTGAGCCTAGATTTCAACTGACATTTGGGGGACTGTGTGTGGCTGACTTGAATAGTCTTTGTTTGACTATTTCTCCTGTTTCTTCTGATGTTCCTATCGATAGGAAGGACCATCCCATTCATAGGCCTCCGTAATGTCTAGGTTCTGACTCAGTGACTATGGAGATTTTCAATCATTCAGGTCATGGTTGTCCCAGAGGTGCTCCACTCCACTCCCTCTTAGTACTGAAGATGTTACCTAGTTCGGTCATGAAACATCTGCAAGAAAACAACCAAGCTCAGACAGCACCAAGGAGCCCACAGAATGGATTCATTTTTTTTTACTACCAGTTCTGTGGGTGTGGCTTGATAGGTGTGGCTTGGTGGGCGTGGCTTGGTGGGCGTGACAGGGGAAGCTTACTGCAAAATCCCCATTCCCTCCCCACCCAACTAACCTGCTTTCCAGCTCCCTTCTCCTGGGCAGGGCAACCAAAGAAGACCCAGCCGATCAGCTGGGACTCGATGGGAGGCAGAGAAGAGATGGGGTTGGTGGGGCCAGTCGGAGGTGGGATTGGCCGGTTCTCTGGACTACTCAAAACTTCCACTATTTGTTCTCCAGAACTGGTCAGAACCGGCTGAATAGCATCTCTGCCACAGATAGATATAATGTAGATAGATATAGAGATGGATGGATGGATGGATGGATGGATGGATGGATGGACGGACGGATGGACAGACAGACAGATAGGTGTGTGTGTGTGTGTGTGTGTGTGTGAGAGAGAGAGAGAGAGAGAGAGAGAGAGAGAGGGAAACAGACTGATGATGTTACCTAGTTGGGTAATGAAATATGTGCAAGAAAACCACTAAGTTTAGAGAGCACCAAGGACCCCACAGTCCTACTCCCCCTCCCATATACCCCACTCCTTTCTAACACTGACAATGTTACCTAGTTGGGTCATGAAATGTCTGTAAGAAAATCACTAAGTTCAGAGAGCACCCAAAACCCCAGAGTTCAACCCTGAGCTAGAAATATTCTCTTCTATAGTAGAATGATAATGGCCTGGCAAGGAACTAAGTTATATCTGCTTCATATTATAGGACCATTGTATTCATAACAAGTGAACGTATGATCAGAAAGTATGCACTGGAAAAAAAATCAAGCCTTTTTTTTTTTTATCACCCACTCAATTCCACCCATCCCATCCAACATCACTCAAAACTAGGCACGCAGGACCCTAACTACCTCTATTCCAACCACAACTGGCCTTAAATGCAAGTTACTCAATGCAAGAAGTCTTGTAAATAAAATACCCGAATTTCTCCTCTTACTAAATACGGCTAAATTCGACATTATATTTGTCTGTGAAACATGGCTCAATGCATCCCTCCCTGACTCCATTACCACAGTAAGAGACTACCATGTTTACCGATCAGATCGTGAAATCCGTAGAGGAGGTGGTGTTGCTATCTTCTATAAAAAGTCCTTACATCGAAAAAACATCCAAGTTACCCAAGAGCTTTGCTCTTCCTGAGACCATCATCTGTGAACTGTCCTTAAATATCACATTTCGATTCTTACTATGTTACAGAGCCCCTGATTATGACATCAAACATGTAAACAAGCTCAATTCACTACTAACATGGGCAACATCCTGTCCACACACATTTATCTTTCTTGGTGATTTCAATCTACCTCACATTAACTGGACCCTTAACGAATGTACAACTGAACCCACACATGCAACCTTCTACAATGCAGTAACAAATCTGGGACTAGAACAACTAGTAACCAACAATACTAGACTTAACAACTGCCACAATCTCATCTTCTACAATAGTTTGAATTCAATTTATGGAATACAAATTAAAGAACCCTTTTCCAACAGTGACCACAACATGATTGACTTTTGTCTCAACATATGTCCACACAAAAATCATCACAATGACGGAATCCCCAATTATAACTTCAAAAAAAAGGCAACTATGATCTTATAAACAACGATCTCTTATCCCTTGATTAGCAATTTCTATTCTCTGGATGCAATACTGTAGAAGACCATTAAAACATATTTTTACTTGAAGTCAAAAGAGTCATCAAACTATATGTACCATTAACAACTCCCAAAACCAGAAAAAACAAATTACCCATAACAATAAGGAAGCTTCAATCCAAAAAGAGATCACTTTGGGAGAAAAACAAATCTGGTTACGTTGCCAACTTCAAAAGCCGATACAAAAATGTATGCCACCAGATAAAAACTGAATGCACCAATTATCACATTAAACAAGAAGAAAACCTTCTACGTGCCAATTCCACCCACGCTTTCTACAATTTTGTAAACAACAAACTAAAAGACTCAAGGTCCATCCCACCCCTGATAGGACCTAATGGTAAAGACTGCAACAATGACACCATTAAAGCCAACATCTTTATCACATTCTTTGGCTCAGTATTTGTAAACAGCAATGGCTCATGCCCAGTATTTCCTAGTCGAACCACAGACAACTACAATGATCTAATACATATTGATTTTACAGAAGACAATGTTGAAAAAGCACTACGCAATCTAAAACCATCTCTATCTATCGGACCAGACGGAATATGTGCCTGCTTTTTAAAAAAGCTACCCACTGCCATAGCCAAACCTCTAAGCATAATCTTTGAAAAATCTTTCAGGACTAGCTCCTTACCAAAACTATGGTCACAAGCCACGGTCACCCCCATCTTCAAAAAGGGAGACCCAAGCCTAGTTGAAAATTACAAACCAATCTCCTTATGCTGTGTCACCTGTAAAGTCATGGAATCAATTATTAACCAATCCATCATCCTCCACTTAGAAACAAACAACCTACTCTCCAATGAACAATTTGGTTTCAGAAAAAAACTATCCTGTAATCTGCAACTCTTACACTGCAAAAACATATGGACGACACAACTTGACCAGGGCAAAGCAATAGACGCAATCTACATAGATTTCTGTAAAGCCTTTGATTCAGTGGTACACGACAAACTACTCCTAAAACTAAAATCTTATGGTATCTCTGGACATCTGCATAACTGGATAGAAGCTTTTCTCTCAAACAGACAACAAATGGTCAAAATTGGGAGTGTCCTATCACATTCTGTACCTGTCAACAGTGGTGTCCCCCAAGGCAGTGGACCAACTCTCTTCATACTCTACATAAATGACCTCTGTGATCATATTAAGAGCAACTGCATTCTCTTCGCTGATGATGTAAAGCTATTCAACACCACACACAATACTGCTACCCTTCAAAAAGACCTCGACTATGTATCAGAATGGTCAAACAAATGGCAACTTCAAATCTCAACAAATAAATGCTCTGTCTAACATATTGGCAAAAAAAAAATAAAAAATCAGAAAATAAAATACAGGCTGAATCATCAAGACTTTGTTGATGATCCAAACTCTGTCAAGGACCTTGGAGTTCTCATCTCTAATGACCTAAGTGCTAGAGCCCACTGCAACTACATAGCCAAAAAGGCATTAAGAGCTCTTACGTAGCTTTTTCTCTGGTAATATTACACTAATAAGTAAAGCATCCAAAACATTTGCTAGACCAATACTCGAATACAGCTCATCAGTCTGGAACCCACATTATGTATCTGATATTAGCACAGTTGAGAAAGTCCAGAAATATTTCACAAGAAGAGTTCTCCACTCCTCTACTCGTTGCAGAATACCTTATGCCACCAGACTCGAAATTCTAGACCTAGAAAAACTAGAACTATGCTGCCTTCGGTCAGATCTAAGTATAGTATATAAAATCATACATTGCAATGTCCTACCTGTCAATGAATACTTCAGCTTCAACCATAACAATACAAGAGCAAACAATAGATACAAACTCAAGGTTAACCGCACCAAAGTTGATTGCAGGAAATACGACTTCAGCAACAGAGTGGTCAATGTCTGGAATCCTCTACCTGACTCTGTGGTTTCTTCCCCAAACCGCAAAAACTTTAACCTTAGACTGTCTACTATTGACTTCACCCCTTTCTTAAGAGGTCTGTAGGGGGCATGCATAAGCGCACCAACGTGCCTACCATCCCTGTCCTATTGTTTCTTTTATTTTTATTTTTTATTTTTCTTGTATGTATCCATGTATTCATCACTATGTTTTTACTTATATCTAGTATCTTGTAAGCAATTGACAAGCCAAATAAATAAAAAATAAATAAAATTCAGCGTATCCACAATCTCTTCTGAACCAAATAAATTGAAAAATTGCCGTTACGCTAGAACTTCCCAGGCTGCCAAATCAGTGGAAACAAGGAGAGAATGCATGAAAGTTGCACTTCAAACTCCCCAAAGATGCCAGGAAGCTAATACAAATATTGAAGACATGGACAATCTCATTATGAGAACAATTAGCGTGAAATTACCAAGGCTTCTTCATCTCACCATAATTAAAGACCTTTCGATGCTTTTAATTTAAGCTGGAAAAAAACTACAGCCTGGGCTAAAATATGTACTACAAGGACACGGTCCAGAAACCATTACGACGAGGCTGCGTGCGTGTGTGTGTTTTCTTTTCTTCGATTCCGCTTACAAGTATGACTTTCTAATTAAAACTGACTGCGTGTTTAAATGGAAGCGAGGTGGAAAGTTATTCCATTATATGAAATAATTGCTGGGTTATTTCAGTCCTTCCTTTCAGCTGCCAAATCGGGCGGCCTCTTCTCCATAGCTCAAGCTCACATAGGGAATTGCAATTATTCGACTACGATGGCAATATGTTTTACGTCAGTTTTTCTTTTTTTGAAGGTATCTTATTATACCTCTGAAGAGTCTTTCCTGATCTGTTGTTTCCACTGGATTTGAACTAAAATAACCATAATTTAAGGAGGACACACAATCCATGGGTTATTTTTACGGAAATGTTTTGAAAAGGAGCCAACACCTCTTCAGAAAAATCCATTTTCTTTCAATCCAAGATGTGATTAGGGGCATTGTCATGAGGGCCATAATCGTGGATGTTCACAGAAAAATGCCGAGTGGATAAGATGTTGAGATATCCCTTAAAACAGGGGTCTCCAACCTTGGCAACTTTAAGACTTGTGGACTGCTGGCTGGAGAATTCTGGGAGTTGGGAGTCCACAAGTCTTAAAGTTGCCAAGGTTGGAGACCCCTGCCTTAAAATCCCTACAGGAGCTCCTCCATAACAGACAATGAAGAGAACAATAAAAGAAGTAACGTTGTCATTCCACACATTGCAGGAATATCGGAAAAGGTCAGGAGGATCTTCAGCCAACACAACATATGTGCAGCCTTCAAACTCAAGAATACAGTAAGGCAGAAAAATATCCACACCCAGACCCAAATTGAACAATGTGGTATACGCAGTACTGCAGTGAGCCAGGTGAAGATCTGTACTTTGGGGAAACAAAACAGTTCATAAACCTTCAGGTGGCCTTAATGACTCGCTTAAAGGATGCAAATGACCAGCTGTCTGCAAGGAGTATAAATCCTTCCATTCTCCAACATCCAGTTAGAGCTGATGAAGCTTTTTGGATGTAAAGCGAAATGTCTTCAAAGAAAAAAACACCAGAAAGTCCAGTTGAAAAAGCACCTTTGGGACAACCAGGACCTGCATGATGGAGAATCTCCATAGACATATCGCTTAAGTTAATAATAGTTAAGAGTGGCTCAAAGAGCCATGGAAAGATACAGGTACCACATACAACCAGACACCAGGTGAATCCTACACATAGATCAGCCCATGCACATATTCTGGAAAGTCAGATGTTCTCTGAGGATGGCCTCTAGCACGAATCCAAAAGCTTGGAAGACCAAACTTCTGGTCCCAGTGACTAACCCAGATAAGTTTGTTTGTTTCTTTAATTTGAACTTAATTATTTATTTGTATATTGGAGCCTTGGTGGAAAATAAAATACAGGCTGAATAGTCAAGACCTTGTTGATGATCCAAACTCTGTCAAGGACCTTGCAGTACTCATCTCTAATGATCTAAGTGCTAGAGCCCACTGTAACTACATAGCCAAAAAGGCGTTAAGAGTTGTTAATCTAATCCTACGTAGCTTTTTCTCTGGTAATATCACACTACTAACTAGAGCATCCAAAATATTTGCTAGACCAATACTTGAATACAGCTCATCAGTCTAGAACCCACATTACGTATCTGATATTAACACAGTTGAGAAAGTCCAGAAATATTTCACAAGAAGAGTTCTCCACTCCTCTACTCGTTGCAGAATACCTTATGCCACCAGACTTGAAATTCTGGACCTAGAAAACCTAGAACTATGTCCAATCTAACTATAGTATATAAAATCATACATTGTAATGACTTACCTGTCAATGAATACTTCAGCTTCAACCATAACAACACAAGAGCAAACAATAGATACAAACTCAAGGTCAATTGCACCAAACTTGATTGTGGGAAATACGACTTCAGCAACAGAGTGGTCAATGTCTGGAATACTCTACCTGACTCTGTGGTTTCTTCCCCAAACCCCAAAAAACTTTTAACCTTAGACTATCTACTATTGACCTCACCCCTTTCCTAAGAGGTCTGTAGGGGGCGTGCATAAGCGCACCAACGTGCCTACCGTCCGTCCTATTGTTTCTTTTATTTTTCTTATACGTATCCATGTATTCATAACTATGTTTTTACTTATACCTATTATCTTGTAAGCAATTGACATAAATAAATAAATAAATAAATAAATAAATAAATAAATAAATAAATAAATAAATAAATAAATAAATAAATAAATAAATAAATAAATAAATAAATAAACAAACTCACCGTCCCCTGGTGATTGGCTCTAAGTTACCCAGGAGGCTTTCGTGGCCAAAGCGGGACAAGAACTCAAGATGTCCTGATGATTGTTGCACAACCACCCAGCAGCTTTCATGCCTAAGGTGGAACTGGAAGTCATTGCCTCCTGGTTTCTAGACTGGTTCCTTAACCACTAGACCGAGCTGCCTCTCATTTGTTTTACCTGTGCATTTTCCATTCAGATTCTGCTCAGAAGCATCGTTTTGCAACGTTCCTGGATGGGCTTAAAACTGGGGATGGTCTCCTAGAGCAGAGGTCTCCAAACCTGGCAACTTTAAGACTTTTGGACTTCAACTCCCAGAATTCTCCAGCCAGTTGAAGTCCACAAGTCTTAAAGTTGCCAAGTTTGGGGACCGCTGTCCTAGAGAGAAAGAGAAACAGCGAGAGGACATTTTTTGTGTCATAAACAAATAAAAAGTGCTCATCCCTCTGGCAATCATTTTCTCTGAAGGCACCAAAGCTAATATCCCAGATTGGAAGTGTTTGTGATGGCTTAATTCATGCCTTGTGTCTCTGGAAGCCATCAGGATGAAAAAGAGTGCCGAGCCAAAAAAAAACAAAAACCTCTGGCCCAAAAATAGCATCATGTTAGGGATTATTTCCTCTTTAAAGGATTTGGGTATCTCTGTCAGCCAATCCAGTTTAAGCGATTGGCCAAAATGAAGCAGTCAGATGAGCCCCAGTGTGAGTCCAGAACCTGGAGGGAAACTGAAGAGGAGATGGACTGGAATAATCTATTTTTCCCAGACACAATTAATGTATTATTTTCATGCAAATGCGATCCATCAAAATTCTATTCGCCGGTATGGAATCTGGAGATAGAAGCTGGTGACGGTGACAAATTAGACGGTTTGTTTTCAGACTTTAGAAATCAGTGCTACACGTACCCCAAGGTTAGTCTGGCATCTAACTGTGATATTAAGTGTCCCGCCACATGGGGTGGGTAAATATTTATTTTTTAAATGCAAATAGCAGCTCTTGGGAGGGGGTGGACTTTATCCATCCAGAAAGTGATCATGGCACAGAATGGGGCTCTGCTGCAGAGAGAGGGGTTTCAAATGTGATGCGCTCAAGACGATTCAGATCCAGTTTGAGACATTCCACGGCTGCATTTAAATAAGAAAAAGATGTGGGTTTGTCAGTATAACAGAACAGAACGACAAAGTTGGAAGGGACCTTGGAGGTCTTCTAGTCCAACCCCCTGCTCAGGCAGGAGACCCTAGACCACTTCAGACAAGTGCCTGTCCCATCTCTTCTTAACAACTTCCAGTGTTGGAGCATTCACAACTTCTGGAGACAAGTTCTTCCACTGATTAATTGTTCTAACCAGGGGTGGGATTCAAATTTTTTACAACTGGTTCTGTGGGCATAGTTGGTGGGCGTGGCTTGGTCATCATGTGACTGGCTGGGTGTGGCCAACTCAACATCACTCACATCGAGGCACACATCTCCTCGCCTGGCCTCTCATGACTGTGGGGACCTTGCAACAGTTGAAAGTGTGAAAAATGGTCATAAGTCAGTTTTTTCAGTGCCATTGTGACTTTGAATGGTCCCTCCACACAAGCAAAGTACCAGCAAAGGAGGGGAAAAAATCTCCAGAGACGTTCCTGAGACAGGAAGTTCAGTCCTGCCAAGAATGTAATAAAGGTTAATGGAGAGGCAGTTTCTGTAAGCAACACCAGAATGTTTCCTTCCTGCCTTCCTTACAGGATTAGGCCAGGAATTTCTTCTAACAACCGGTTCTCCGAACTGCTTAGGATGTTAACAACTGGTTCTAGAGAATAGGTGGGAACTGGTAGAAACCAACCCCTGGTTCTAACTAATTGTTCTTTCTAATTTCTCCTTAATTCCAGGTTGCTTCTCTCCTTGATTAGTTTCCATCTGTTGCTTCTTGTTCTGCCTTCAGGTGTCTTGGAGAATAGCTGGACTCCCTCTTCTTTGGGGCAGCCCCTGAGATATTGGAGTATTGCTATCATGTCTCCCCTGGTCCTTCTCTTCGTCAAACTAGACCTACCCAATTCCAGCAACCGTTCTTCATATGTTTCAGCCTCCAGTCCCCTAATCCTCTTTGTTGCTCTTCTCTGGTCTCTTTTTAGAGTCTCCACATCTTTTTTACATCATGGCAACCAAAACTGGGTGCAGGATTCCAAATGTGGCCTTACCTTCAAGGCCTTATAAAGTGGTATTAACACTTCTCATGATCTTGATTCTATCCCTCTGTTAATGCAGCCTAGGATTGTGTTGGGTTTTTGGCTGCTGCAGCACACGGCTGGCTCCTATTTGATGAAGTCTTATCTTTTAGTGTACAAGGGCACAACATTGTTACTTAGTCAAGAGACTCCTGGTGAACTGCAGTGAAGCCCATGGAAGAGCATTGATTGATTGACTGAGTGATTTATCAATTGATTTATTGATTTATGTATTAAATGCTGCCCACCCACCCACCTCTCGGACAAGATGCCTGTGGGAAACTTACAAATGATAAAAAGACAAATCTAGCATGTTCCACAAATTTAAACTTTATGTTTTGTTCACCTTGGTAGGTTGTGCAAATCTAGCAATGGTGGTTCATTTAATAAACCAATACTAAGCACACAAATGGATTCATTTGCAAAGCAGACAATTGTCTGTTGCCTCTTATAGCTGTTTAAAACGTAAGTTACATCATGCCTGCTATAAAGAGGTAATCCACAACTTACAACAATTGAGCTGAAAATGTCTCTTGCCAAACAAGACAGTTGTTAAGTGAACCCTGCCCCACTTTACAACCTGCAGTTGTTAAGTGAGTAACACAGTTGTTAAGTGAATCTGGCTTCCCCATTGACTCTGCTCATCAGAAGGTCGCAAAAGGGGATCGTGCGACCCCAGGACACTGCGACCGTCATAAATGCGAGACAGTTGCTGAGTGCCTGAATTGTGATCGTGTGACCATGGAGATGCTGCAATGGCCGTTAAGTGTGAAAAACGGTCATAAGTCAGTTTTTTCAGTGCTGTTGTAACTTCAAATGGTCACCAAACAAGTGGTTGTAATTCGAGGACTCGCTGTACACCAGGAATCAGGCAGCTTATTTGTGTTGATGTGTGTATTCAACTACTATTTGTGTATTCAACTACTAGGGCTACAGCTGATGGCCAGCATTTTGTGAGAATCCACATATGGAGGTTTATTTAACAGATCAGAATTAAACAAACTGTGGGATTAGTGCAGTACACGGATGCGCCTCTATTGGAAAGGTTCGCTCCTGCATTTCGTCATGATAATGGCTTTTTTGGACTCTAGCCCACAGTGGTATTTTTATTTAGGTTGAGGTAGGACTCTGTTGTTAAAGTAGGCTTATTTTTAGGTTGTTTTCAGGTACAAGCACTTTAGCGAGAACACTTTATGTTCAAGCTGCAAAGAAATGGCCATTTCTTTTCCACACCCTTGATTGATAGGTCCATAATTTTGTAGGTAATATTTAAAGCAGGTGATATAAAAAAAACCACAGTTTATTTTTTATCTATATCCTGTAACACCACTGCTTGCATAACAGGTGTTTTATCTTTAATTATTTTTACCTTTTCTTCTATTAATGCAGAAAAGCATTCTCGTGGTCCCATGGCTGCCATTTGCATATATTTTTTTGCTGTTTCTGGAGCGATTTTGACTGTAACATTTTAATTCTCATATATTGTTTTTTTTTACAGGTAGTCCTCGACACACGACCACAATTGTGCCCAACATGTTTTTGGCCAAAGTGAAATATTTGTTAAGTGAGCTTGCCTTGTTTTACAACCTTTCCAGCCACAGTTGTTAAGTGAATCACTGTCGCTTCTTTGAAATCATCACCCGGAAGTAAACTTAGAAACTCACATAGCAGCAGCTGGCTTTCATGCCTCAGGCAGAACTAGAACTCACCGTCTCCTGGTGATTGGCCCAAAGTCACCCAACCAGCTTTTCATGGCTAAGATGGGACTAGAACTCACCGTCTCCACGTGGTGATTGGCCCAAAGTCACCAACTGGCTTTCATGCCTCAGGCAGAACTAGAACTCAGGCAGAATAGAACTGCTCACCGTCTCCTAGTGATTGGCCCAAAGTCACCCAGCTGCCTTTCATGCCTCAGGCAGAACTAGAACTCACCGTCTCCTGGTGATTGGCCCAAAGTCACCCAGCTGTCTTTCATGCCTCAGGCAGGACTAGAACTCACCGTCTCCTAGTGATTGGCCCAAAGTCACCCAGCTGCCTTTCATGCCTCAGGCAGAACTAGAACTCACCGTCTCCTGGTGATTGGCCCAAAGTCACCAACTGGCTTTCATGCCTCAGGCAGGACTAGAACTCACCGTCTCCTAGTGATTGGCCCAAAGTCACCCAGCTGCCTTTCATGCCTCAGGCAGAACTAGAACTCACCGTCTCCTGGTGATTGGCCCAAAGTCACCAACTGGCTTTGCATGCCTCAGGCAGAACTAGAACTCTTTCAGCTGCCTAGAACTCACGTCTCGGTGATTGGCCCAAAGTCACCAACTGGGCAGAACTGATTGGCCCAAAGTCACCAACTGTCTTTCATGCCTCAGGCAGAACTAGAACTCACCGTCTCCTGGTGATTGGCCCAAAGTCACCCAGCCAGTTTTCATGGCTAAGATGGGACTAGAACTCCCCGTCTCCTGGTTTGTAGCCTGGCACCATAACCACTAGACCAAACTGGCTTTAGATGCTTTATAAAACTAATATTGAAAATTCTGAGCAAAAGGCCCATATTAATTTGACCTTTTTTGGTGTCAAAGGAGATCTGGCTTCACATTTTTAAGACGCCAACTGTTATTTTATTCCTCAGACTTAACATTCTTGATCAGCACTCTGGAATCTTTCATGTCAGGCAATTTAGAATGATCGCCCCTTAGTGATCAAAAACGGTCTGCAGGAGGAGATGGGCTTGTAGAACTCCCGTCTCTGGTTTGTAGCCTGGCACCATAACCACTAGACCAAACTGGCTTTAGATGCTTTATAAAACTAATATTGAAAATTCTGAGCAAAAGGCCCATATTAATTTGACCTTTTTGGTGTCAAAGGAGATCTGGCTTCACATTTTTAAGACGCCAACTGTTATTTTATTTCAGTTAACATTTTGCTCACACTCTGGAATGGCATCTGTGATGACCAGGGCACAAAGGCACAGCCACCTAGTCTTTGAGGGAAATAATACACGTAGACCAGGGCACAAAGCAACACTGCCGATAATAGTAGGGTCTCTTTATAACTTTTGCCCTCAGTGTCCCAGTTATCTTCCGGTCTGGAGAAAAACTCTCCCAGGAACCTGCAACAGTCTTTACAGATATTTCCTGTCCAAAACATTATAAATAGAAAACTTTAAACTATGAATTCATCAACACAAAATAAAGTAATAAATCCAGCAGGGCAAGATAAGGAGTTTTATTTAGTGACCATTTGAACTTACAACAGCACTGTGAAAGCCACTTAGGACTGTTTTTCACACTTGCGTCTGTTACAGCATCCCTGGGATCCAAATTCAGACCCTCAGCAACTGACTCCTATTTATGACGGTTGCTGTGTCCCGGGGGTCACGAGATCCCCTTTTGCGACCTTCTGACAAGCCAAGTCAGTGGGGGAGCCAGATTCACTTAAGAGCCGTGTTATTAATTTATCAGCCGCAGTGATTCACTTAACAACCGTGGTAATTAAAATGGGGCAAAATGGACTTAGCAACCGTCTCACTTAACAAACAGAAATGTTGGGCTCAATTGTGGTCGTAGGTTGAGGATTAGCTGTATACGTTTGATATTATCTTACAAAGGGACTTTCTGTGAGCAGGTTGCCGAATTTCAGAGGATTTAGTACGTTACACCCAAATGCAGATATTTTATTAAAACCTTTTTCTGCTGCTCATACAAGCCAATCTATCGGCATATTTGCATTCTTCGAGAAGAGCAATACAGATCAATGTAACTGAAATCCATTTCGCAGCTGTCAGCATGTTAAATTAGAAGATTTCTTCTTTCCTCCCCTTCCTCCCTCTGCAAATGACTTCAATCTTCCTTCTTCCCTGTTTTCAGCTGGTTTCTCCTGTGCTGCCTGTGCCTTGGCAAGCAGGATCCGTATGAGTGATAGGTGTCAAGCTTGGATGAAGCCGTCTCAGGCATTCCTATCTCCGAAGAGCAGGTAAGAAAACTGCTACTCCTGAAAGTCTGTTTAAAAAAATGTCTACTTACAGGATACTCACAATGTCCTCCTTCCCCAGTGTTATATTCTGCCATTCCTTTATTTTATTTTTGTTTCTTCCCAACATTTTTTTTCTAAGCAGATTGGTCTAGTGGTTAAGGCAACAGGCTGGAAACCGGGAGAGTGGGAGTTCTAGTCCCACCTTAGCCATGAAAGCTAACTGGGTGACTTTGGGCCAATCACCAGGTGACGGTGAGTTCTAGTCCTGCCTTAGCCATGAAAGCTAACTGGGTGACTTTGGGCCAATCACCAGGTGACGGTGAGTTCTAGTCCCGCCTTAGGCATGAAAGATGGCTGGGTGACTTTGGGCCAATCACCAGGAGATGGTGAGTTCTAGTCCTGCCTTAGCCATGAAAGATGGCTGGGTGACTTTGGGCCAATCACCAGGAGACTGGTGAGTTCTAGTCCTGCCTTAGCCAATCACCAGAAAGATGGCTGGGTGACTTTGGGCCAATCACCAGGAGACTGTGAGTTCTAGTCCCGCCTTAGGGATGAAAGCTAACTGGGTGACTTTGGGTCAGTCCCCCTCTGTCAACCCAGGTCACCTCACAGGATTGTTGTTGTGGGGAAAACAGGAGGAAGAAGGTGTGTTGGATCTGTTCACTACCTGAGTTATTTATAAAAATAATAAAGGTGGGAATTAAACAAACAAACAAACAAATTTACTGCCTAATGAAGGAGCCACAAAGAACAGTCCCATGAACACTGATCAAGCAAACCCCTGTACAGAAAATGAGAGCAAATTCTGCACTCTCCTAGCACTGATGATGTTACCTCATTGGGTAATGAAAGGTCTGCAAGAAAAGAACTAAGCTCAGAAAACATTAAGGACTCCAAAGTCCTCGTCCTCCTCCTCCTCCTCCTCCTCCTCCTCCTACTGATGATGTCACCTAGTTGGGTAATGAAGGAAAACAACTATGCTCAAAAAACACTAAAACCCCACAGTTCTCCTCCTCCTCTTCCTCCTTCTCCTCTCCTTTCCATTTTTCTCATTTTCTCGTTTTCTTATTTGGAAGAATCAGAGGCATTCAACAGGGAGGCTGTGAGCCTCTTAAACTAAGCTAAATCCCAAAACACAAGAGATGTTTTTGAAAGCTTGGCATTCACACAAATCAGCCATCAAGTGCAGATGCACTTGATGAGACTTGCTTGTCAGATAAACAGGCATACATTTGGGCTGCAAAGCTGGATTGTAGCCTGCTTGTTTCAAAACCATCTTCATGGCTATTCTGAGAGAGAGATCATGTGTCATCCAGCACATGAAAACATTCTTCCAACAGTTGCCACCCATGTTTTTTCCCTGTAAAATCTGTGTCCCAAGCACACTTGTGTGTGTGTGTGTGTTTGTGTATGAATATATTCCAGGTTTTCTAAATAGCTAAAACTAAGACTAGATCAATCCTGGCTGCAAACAGCAAGAAAAATCATACCATGATGCGGAGAGAGAAAAAAAATAAGCCTTTTATGTTATTAAAGCAGAATTCTTATTTCCAATGTTCTAAAAGCAATTATTACAAGGACTTACCATAAACTAAAACAGAAATCTCCACGTGGCAGAGGGAAACTTATGCACAACATGTGTGCCATGTTTCCTGGAAACCTCCTCTATTGGCTGAGCTTACGCATAGAACTATTCTACAATTTGGTCAAATTCATCTGTGGAATAAACTCTGAAGAGCTGGATTCAGACCAAGCTGTATGCTAAACTACAAGTAAGCAAAGCAGACGATGTGTGAATACAGTTTTAATGCAACATTCAGCTACTCTCCATTAAGTCAGCAAAGCTATTTGATGTCGTGATTTCTAAGAAAGAAAATATAGTGAACTATCTTTTAGGTTATTTCAATGGAATGCGACCTATTTTCTGTCAGTAGAACTTTGAGTCTTGATCTGGGGTTCTGGGAAATATATATATATATAATGAATAGAAGAGATGATTCCACCAGGCTGTCAATCATTTGGAAGCCTGCACTCACAAACAAAAAAATCTCCACACCACAAGCCAGGCAAACACCTGGGCACAAACAGATCCCCCCTGATACCTCCAGCTCAAACACACCCCAACCAGGCACCCAGATGAAACCCAGCTTCCTAACTAATGATAGCCGTCCATTTACCCGAAGCCAAGCTGCACTAAAGGCCTCCATTAAAGTAACACAATGCTGCCAGCCAATCAAGATACAAAAAGAGCCAAAAAACAGACAGAAGATATCAGAGACACCCATCAAGCAGAACACAGCAAACTCCGAGACCAATAAACACAGACCAAGACTCCCAACCAATCAGGATGAAGAAAAAACCATTCTGGCACAGCAATAGGCTGCCCCAAATTTAAATCTGAAACCACTGTAAAAGCCTGACCCACAGACGGACACAATACAGAAGCCTGATGATGGCAGATGAGATTCTGCTGAAACGTTGCTACAACTTTAAAAGAACTACAATGACGTGGGAAAATACCCGAACCAAGCCGAACACCATACATGTAAGTACCATGAAAACTTAAGAAAACAAATATATATATATATATATATATATATATATATATATATATATATATATATATATATAAATAAATAAATAAATAAAATGTTTTCTGAGGTTCTCGCGGGTATTTGTATGTGGATCTTTGGTTATTCGGGTTTTCTCCCACGTAAGATTGGAAGTATCTAGGCAACGTTTCGATGAAGTCTCATTCATCGTCTTCAGGCTTCTGTCTTCCGCTCTGTGCTTCTCAGAGTGATGTGAGCTTGCAGCTGCTTCTTCCTTTTAACTGCTAGTGGGGTGTGACTTGATTGGTTGGTGGCTTGGCTGTGTTCTGATTGGCTGGGGGTGTGTTCTGATTGGTAGGGGGTTGGCTGTGTTCTGATTGGCTGGGGGTGTGTTCTGATTGGTTGGTGGCTTGGCTGTGTTCTGATTGGGTGGGGTGTGTTCTCATTGGTTGGGGGTTTGGCTGTGTTCTGATTGGTTGGGGGTTGGCCATGTTCTGATTGGCTGGAGGTGTGTTCTGTTCAGGTGGGGGCTTGGTTGTGCTCAGGTTGGTCTTAGTTACTGGGGGATTTAAGCTGGTGAGCTGTGATTCTGCTGTTTGGCTTCGAGTTCGTGGTCGTGCTGCATCTTCATGGTGGGGGTCAGTTCGCTTCATGTATGGCTCAGTGGGGGTTGAAGTGGGTAGTGATGCAGCTGCAGTGCGGCTTCTGGTCTGTGGTCGTGTCTCATCTTCTGTGTGGGTGTGAGTCTGCTTTTTACGTGGAAGTGTGGTGGTGGCATCTTGTGTGGCCCTCGTGGGTGTGGGTCTGGTGTCATTCATCATGTTAGGTACTCGTCTGTTCATGAGGGCGGGTTTCCAAATGGCTGGTAAGCGGGAGGTGTCATCTCTTTTATTCATGCTGTGTGGGCGTTTTTCTATCTCTATGGCTTCTCTGATTATTCTATATAATCGCCAACCAATGTGTATGTGTGTGTGTGTGTGTGTGTGTGTGTGTGTGTGTGTGTGTGTGTATATATATTGCTTGCACTGGCACAAAGCCGAAAGCACCAGCCTGAGGATGGCGAGTGGGACCTCGCTGAAACGTCGCCAATATACTCTTAATCTTACACGGGAAAAGACATATGTATGTATGTATGTATGTATGTATGTATGTATGTATGTATGTATGTTGTGGCCCCGATTCCTGAGCATGTGCTGTCAGAGGAAGAAGACCTGGAAGATGATGAGGAGGAACTGGGATTGCCTTCCTCCCCAGGACCTTCCTCTCTGGCAATGCCTTCCTCCCTGATAATGCCTCAGGTTCCATCACACAACCGAGAGGAACAGCCTGAGATTAATCAGGAGGAAGGCATATCGGAGCAGCCCCTGACAAGGAGTAAAGAGGAAGAGTGTTGGCTCGATCCTAAGCAGCGTCGTAGGGAGAAACCTGAGCAGCAACGTAGGAGGTGTGGGAGGGTCAGAGAGTGAGCTGAGTCATTGAGCCACAACCCACAGGGGATAAAAGTGGGTGTGTTTTTGGCTGGAACTTTGTACGGGACAAAGTTTAATCTTACTTCAGATTTTCTTTGTGAATGATTTTTGTGGACTGCCTTGTAATTTTCTGTGAGTAGATTTTTATTTGTTATCAGTTCGGACTTGGCAGGCAGAGGGTGCTGGAATGCCAAGGATATTATCAGTTCCAAAGAATTAACTCTGTGAAGTCCGAGCCAGCTTGCCTGCCTGTGTTGGTGTGAGTTTGTATTCTTTCATCTTTTGGGAAAGAAGAAAAGTGAGACAGAACATACATACATACATACATACATACATACATATTTTCTTAAGTTTTCGCAGGTACTTACATGTATGGTATTCAGCTTTGTTCAGGTATTTTCCCACATCATTATAGTTGTGCTTTTAAACTTGTAGCTACAACTTTAAAAGCACAACTATAATGACGTGGGAAAATACCCGAACAAAGCTGAATACCCTCCACCCACCCACCCCCACATATATATATAGAAAGGAGAAAGGAGACCTAACATAATTTAGGGCAGGAGTTTTCAAACTTCTTCAGGCTACAGAAATGGTTGGAATATGAATATATATATATATATATATATATATATATATATATATATATATATATATATATATATATATATATATATATATATATATATTCATATTCCAACCATTTCTGTAGCCTGAAGAAGTTTGAAAACTCCTGCCCTAAATATGTTAGGTCTCCTTTCTAGCTACATTATTCATGAAGTAAGATAGATATCTGGCTGTTTTAAATGTCACTTAATTTTAAAGCAATACAGGTAATCCTTGACTTACAATCCTTTGCAATAATAGAAAATACTTGTAGCTTGGGTTTTAGATTTTGGCAGGGGTTTGCTCTCCAAGCTTGTTTCAATTTAGTTTCTGAACATTTTGTTTCCAGACGAGCTAACCTCATCAGCAGGGTTGAGCAGACTGAGCCCGAGGAAGGGGTCAAATATGTCATCAGTCTCATCGAGACCCTTCGCACCCACAAGAGATCTAAAAGTCCAACCCACTTTGAATTCCATTGGTTCTTATCTACCACCAATTTCCTTTGACTGTTAGTAGTACAGATTCTTGCAGAGAGCTTAAGCTTGCCATAAACCTGTACAACTGCCTGAACTTCTGATTTCTTGTGTTTGACAGTTTCCCGTTGCTCTCTCTTTCTCCCTCTGGTTCATATTTATGATAGCGTCCCCTTTTGCAAACTTCAGACAAGCCAAGTCCATGGGGAACCCGGATTAGGTAAGCAACTAACTGAACTGTCCTGATTCCAGGATATTCAGCGGGTTCTGACCAGTTCTGGAGAACCAGTAGTGGAAATTTTGAGTAGTTCAGAGAACCGGCCAATCCCACCTCTGACTGTCCCCGCCATCCCCATCTCTTGCCTGTCTCCCATTGAGTCCCGGCTGATCGGCTGGGTCTCCTTTGGTTGCCCTGCACAGGAGAACGGAGCTGGAAAGCAGGCTAGTGGGGTGGGGAGGGCAGGGGGATTTTGTAGTATCCTTCTCCTGCCACAGCCACCAAGCCACAGCCACCAAGCAACCAAGCCACACCCATAGAACACCACGCCCTCCAAGCCACACCCACAGCTGATCGGCTGGGTCTCCTTTGGTTGCCCTGCACAGGAGAGTGGAGCTGGAAAGCAGGCTAGTGGGGTGGGGAGGGAAGGGGCATTTTGCAGTATCCTTCTCCTGCCACGCCCACCAAGCCACGCCCACAGAACCGGTAGTAAAAAGATTTGAATCCCACCACTGCGTGATTCCCTTAACAACTGCAGCAATAAAAGTCGTAAAATGGGGCAAATCTCACTCAACAACTGTCTCCCATAGCAAGGGAAATTTTGAGCACAATTGTGGATGTAGGTAGAAGACTATCTCCACACCTGTTCTCTAAGTGGCTTTTGATACCATGGTATTGTCAGGCTTCCAAATAACACATCCACCAAAAGCAGAACTCCGCAGCAGATAAATTCCTCAAACAACATTTTTATTGGACACATCATATCGGCACAGTTAGTGAAAACCAAGTCTAGAGGTTCCCGCGTTTGTTCCCCTAACTAAAAGAACAAATGTTTCTCTCCCCAGGTGTCACCAATCACATTGTCCAATGAAGGTAGCTGGGAGGCTGTTTGGTTACTCCTCTCCTTCACTTGCCATCTGTTGGGATGACCTTGGTTCCCACAAGAAAACTTTTTGTTTTGACTGGTAGCCAGTCTGTCTGCTTCCCCTCTCTCTTCCCCCTTTCAAAGTTCGTGGCACCTACAAGGTATGAAAAGATGGCTTCAACCAGGTCAGCTTCAGTGTTGACAGATATCCTTGATAGCTGAAAGCATAGCGTTATCTATAGTGCTCCTCCTTCCTCTGAGTGCTTCCAATAAGGGTTGCTAAGGGGTGAAAGGTCTTTTTGGAATTCATCACAGCTCTGTCTTCTTTCCTTTCCCGTATAACATCTACATGATGCCTCTGTTGGCGCAATGTGACATCAGTGTGATGCTTCCCTTGAGTATTTTAATGCTGGATTGACCAAGTGATGCATAAATGCTCTTACTCACTGCATACACAGAGAAAGGAAGATGCCCTTCACAGACACCTGCAAAAGAAGCTGCATCGTTTTTTTAAAATAAACTTTGGAACAAAAAGCTAACATTCAGAAGAGGCTCAAGCAATTAGACACCTCCCTAATTCATTGAGTTACGCGGGAGGGAGGAAGTACAGCACCATCAGAGTTGAACAGAGATTCTGTTCTTAAAGCCAATCTCAGTAAAAGGAGTTTTAGCTGAAGGGTTGGTTTCCTGATCTGGTCTATCTAATGGGGCTGAGATGCCTGGAGGATGTTGGGGGCTTGGATGAAGAAAACCATTCAATTGTGGCTTAACTGAAGCTTAAATAGCGGATTTTGGGGTGTCCTGGATCTAGAGACTTTCCTTAATTCCAGATAAGAGGAGTATTTCCTTAGACCAGGGGTCCCCAACCTTGGCCACTGTAAGGCTTGTGGACTTCAACTTCATAGCTGGCTGGAAAATTCTGGGAGTTGAAGTCCATAAGTCTTACAGTGGCCAAGGTTGGGGACCTCTGCCTTAGACAAACCTAATGTACAATTTGAGGGTCCTTTGGATTTGCAGGTTCTGCTTTCAGAAGACACGGCCACCATGTCCAAGAGCCCCATTGGAGAATGCCATCGTACATGCCAAGTCTAGATCAAGAACTGTCCTGAGGAATTCTCTTCCCCTGACCATCCGGTGCTTTGAATTATTGCAAAGAGGGTTAAAAAAAGCTACCTTGAAGTCCACCCAACCTAATCCAGCTCCTTGAATTCTAAACTATAAATCTCCATGTGGAGAACAGGGAAACAGTGCAGCTTCAATGTAATGGTGTTACATGAACAAATTGTAATATGGCCGTTATGGTAGGTTCAATTGTGGTATTTCCATTGTGGACATGTTACCATTTCCTCATGTAATACCACGATGTTGAAGCTGTACGGCTTTCCCATTCTCCACATGGAGATTTATAGTTTACATTTCAAGGTGCTGGTTATTGCCTATAAATCCCCTCATAATGCAGGGTTGGATTATTTTGTGTGTTGGGCAACACTTGTTTAACACAATGGACATTTTGTATGGCCTCCAATGGATTTTGTAGGCTGTGGTGGGATTAAATTTTGGTTTGGTGGGCATAACAAGGATACTAAAAAATTCCCTCCCCACCCCACCCCACTAACCTGCTTTCTAGCTCTGTTCTCCTATGCAGGGCAACCAAAGAAGACCCAGCCGATCAGCTGGGACTCCATGGGAGGCAGAGAAGAGATGGGGGCAGGGCAGGGGTGGGATTCTACCAGTTTGCATCTATTTGGTAGAACCGGTTGTAAACATCCTAAGCAGTTTGGAGAACCGGTTGTTAGAAGAAATTCCTGGCCTAATCCTGTAAGGAAGGCAGGAAGGAAACATTCTGGTATTGCTTACAGAAACTGCCTATTAACCCTTATTATGTTCTTGGCAGGACTGGACTTCCTGTCTCAGGAACTTCTCTGGAGTTTTTTTTCCCTCCTTTGCTGGCACTTTGCTTGTGTGGAGTGACCATTCAAAGTTACAATAGCACTGAAAAAACTGACTTATAACCATTTTTCACACTTACGACTGTTGCAGCATCCCCACAGTCATGAGAGGCCAGGCGATGGTGCCTCGATGTGAGTGATATTGAGTTGGCCACGCCCAGCCAATAACATGACCACCACGCCATGACCAACAAATAAGCCACGCCCACAGAACCAGTTCTTAAAAAATTTGAATCCCATCCCTGGGGCAGGGCCAGTCAGAGAGGGTGTTTGCCAGTTCTCCGAACTACTCAAAATTTCCACTACTGGTTCTCCAGAACTGGTCAGAACCGGCTGAATACCACCTCTGTTTGTATGGCTGCAAAATCGCTGGAGGTGAGAAGAAGAGAAGAGTGAAGATCCTTTGCTTGCTTTGTGGCTGCTTAGAAGTCCAGCAGTCTTCTCCAGTGCTGCATAGTTGCATAAGTGTTCCTTGTTTTGTGCATCAGTGAATTTTAGCATTTCTGGCTAGGGGGCGCTCTAGCACAGCACAGAACAGAATGTCAGATCCACCAATCAGTGCTCAGGAGGTGTCTGCATCAGCCCATCTTCAGCCCTCTGCAGCCCCCATCAAGATCTGCAACGACAACTAAGGGGCTGTTGTGGGCACAAATCCGCCTTGAGTTATAAGGTGATAGCAACACTAAACGTTTCTTTAGTATGTCCTAACAAGTTGGTGAGATGTACACGTTGGGGAGATCCCATCACTGCACTATTGAAGACATTGGCCACATATCGTGCAGGTCAAGGATGAACAAGGATACTTCTGCAAAAACCGACTTGGTCAGCTAGAAGAGAAAGACTTTCAAGCCCATGATTAGTCAAAAGGACACTTCACCAAAGCCAAGTGGTTACCGAAGAAGCGAGGCTGGATCTGAGGCTTTTGCGCCCAAAGCACGTGGTTAACATCCCCTTGTTCCCACCTTTCCCCTGGTTATCAGTGAGTGCCCAATCAGGTGCGAACACATTCTTTGGGTAATGGTCCGTTTTCGTGGGCTGGGTGGTTCTGCATTCTACAGTGTGGAATGGCTCCCATGGGATGGCCTGAAGCTTAGTTTTTATTCCTCTCATGCTAACCCCCCCCCCCCAATTCCACCTGCCGTTCTCCTTTCCCACTAAACATGGCAGACTGACAGCAGGAGATGCATAGCACAGCAGGATGCCGGTCCTGACACCGACATTCTCAAACGTCGGTGAGATCACCTGCAGACCCTGCAATGTGACAGGAATATGTCAAAGGACAAGAAAACGAGAGGGTGTCCTCACAATTTGGATCTTCCAGAAAGCACCACAACTTCCATCACAAAAATATTGTCAGCCCTGAAGCTGGCCTGGTTGAGGAGGCCATTTTGAGACTTCAGTGCTGACACACTTGAGAAGAGGGGAAGGGGAGAGATAGTTGGGGTGTTGTAGTCAAAACAAAATACTTTCCCTTGGGAACCAAGGACATTCCTGCAGGTGCTCAGGAGGAGGGGGTTGGAGTCACCTAGCAACTGGACAGTGTCCTGATTGGACCATGTGACTAGATGTTCTGAGAAAGTGAAAGAAAAGTTTACTTTTAACTAGATGAAAACTGCAGGGATACTCAGAGCCAGTTTTCACCCGCCTGTGCCAATGACATATCCAATAAACGTATTCTTTGAGGAATCTGCCTGCCTCAGAGTTTTGTTTGCTGTGGGTATGTTCCTTGGAACCCTGGCAAATATACTTTGTGTTGGATGTATGTAGTGGAGCCTAGCCAGGAGTTGGAGGAAGGGTGGTCTCTTTCCTACAGGGGAAAGTAGAACTTGGAATGGCTGGTAGGTAGGAAGGGAGTCTCCCTAGCAATTCAGAGCATATCTATAGTTGTTGTAGTTAATTGCTTTAGTCTGGCAAGATTCTGTCTCTAAGCGAAAAACAACAAAGGAACGACTCACAAGTAACTCCGTGCGTCATTCTTGGTTCCCTGGGCCTGACAATGTGGAAGGTGTATATCTGATAGAGGGGTGACCAAGAACTTGTGAGATTTTACACAAAATTAACTTTCTTGGGACTGCAGATCTTTATCAATATTTTCTAGGGTGGGTTTTCCCCCCCCTAAACATCTACCTGGCAGTTGTAAAATACCGCAGTCCACAATCCTTTCAAGAGAGTCCCTGCCTATAGCCAGTTGCATCTCACACAAACATAAGAGATCCTTACTATGTGCTACACCTCCTGTTTTGCCCAACGGAGATATATTTGCCTGGCGCAGGATAAAAAAGCCCGCTAGCAACGTAAGAAGCTCTCTAAACCACTCTTCACGCTGCGCCTAGAAGAAAGTAACAATGCATCTTCAAAAATGTTTTAAAAATATCTCTTCTGTCTTACTAATCACGAAAATGGTCTCTTTTTTTAAAAAAAAGAAAGAAAGAAAGTAGAATATAACTGCATTATGTTCTGTAGAGGCTAGAAAGAGGGCTTTGTTTTTCTCAAACATGATAAATGTTGCTTTTCAAACTGTTCTTGAAGAAATAAACCAATGCAGGGTTTTTTTTGTTCCTGGTGATTGGGAACAAGTTTCCTATTACAATGAAGTCACCGAGGAACATCAGCGCATATTTCTGGCTAGGTGTTTACTGGAAATAAGGATAATTTGGATCTCTTTATTTTCCCCCTCTCCGAGTCCTCTAAAAGCCACAGTACCATGGGTTATACGATTCTGTATGGCATCAGCCCAGTGATTTGAAATTTCCTGAAAGGCCGACATCATGCCTTAAGGCAAGGAGAAAAAAAATAATCTGCTATAAATGATTAAGGAGAATGATACACTTAAGCCCTGGCCATAAAAGTGACTCGTTCCCAAACTTACAATATGTTTTCTATGAAGGATGTTAGATATCGTAAATTTCCTGCTGGTAATTCAATTTGCTAATCTCCTGTCTGTTATTTCTTAACATCCCCTCCTTTTTTAAATGGACATTTTGTTATCACAATTTTGCTCCAGTTTCCTATTTTACAGTAGCACAAATGCTAACATCTGGAGTGCAGCTCAGATAACGGTGATCATGTATGACTCTGCATATAGGGTAGTGTTTTTTTTTAAAATCTAATAACAATAGTAGCAGTTTTGCGATGTTTATAGGCAGGGCAAGGAGGGGCGTTGAGAACCTTTGTCTTGCTTTGGGAGAATCTTGAGTATAGATATACCTTTAAAAATGAATTTACATCCCCCTCTAAGCACTTTGAGGTAGTATTCTTTGGGTTACTGAATTTCTGTTTGGTGAGTCATGGCTGTATGTATCATCTATCTATCTACCTACATCTATCATCCATCCATCCATCCATCCATCCATCCATCTATTGTGTTTATTATTTTTACAAGCAGCTCCAGGCAATGAACATACCTAACACTATTTCTTCCTACTTTCCTCACAACAACCCTGTGAGGTGTATTGGGCTGAGTGAGTGATTGATCCAAAGTCACCCAGCCAGTTTTCATGCCTAAGGCAGGACTAGAACTCACAGCCTCCTGGTGATTGGTTCAAAGTAACCCAGTTGTCTTTTATGCCGAAGGCAGGATTAGAACTCAAGAGTCTGCTGGTGATTGGCCAAACCAGCTTTCATTGCTTAAGGTGGGACTAACACTCACTGTATCTTGGTTTGTAGCCTGGTGCCTTAACCACCAGACCAAACTGGCTGGATGTATTCTGTGAACTAAATCCACCAAAGAGTTAATTCAATAAGCAGATTAACGAAGTTGTGCGAATGCAGCCAAATTGATAGTTTGGTCCCAATAAAGTAGAATATTTGTAGATCCGGGTTGAAATGAGGAGCCTTTGGTGCTCTTTGAGCTGAGTTGTTTTCTTGCAGACATTTCATTCCCAAACTAGGGAACATCATCAGGGCTAGCCCAGTTATACGTCTGGTCAGCATCAGTAACATTTTGGTCCAGACCGCCTAAGAAACTACCAAGTAGATGTCTCACCAACTGAAAACATGTTAGCCATTACCCTTGCCCATAATTATAATTGAAACAGGACTGAAAGAAGAAAGAATTGTATTGTCATAAAAACTATCTACAGTACTTATGTTTTCAAGCCAGACGTGTGTCAAGGTTATCGACCAGAAGGGAGGCCGCACTCTGATATGTGGCAGAACTTGTCTGAATACGTGTGATGACCCAGGGTGGGATACAAAACAAACACAGGCACAGACAACAGGTGAAGCCCCTTTTATTCCTTCACTTTGCTTCCAAGCTCCGAATATTCTTGACGGAAGACAAAAAAACTCCCACGCCAACAGTTACAAGAAGAAGGAAGAAAAAACAACACAAACCAGGCAAGATAAGGGCTTAAAGATGTCCACAAATTTTAGAACACACACTGGAAAGGATGCCAAACTCAGAGAGGAACAATAGAGATATTTCCATGCTTTGTTTCCAGCACTGGCCCATACACATGTCTGTCCTCACAGTTGCAGCCCCTGAAGAGGATCAAGGCCCTTTCCTCCCCCGTAGACCACACCATTCACGTTTCTCCCTGATCCTCTCCTCCCTGCGTGCCCTAGGATGGAGAGGGGATGGGCCTGGGTCCTCCTCTGACTGCTGAGCCGCCCTCTGCCCTTCCCCAGCCTCCTCCACCACCTCTGGAGCCCCACTTCCAATCCCTTACGGCTGTTCCCGCTCTCCCTCCGAGTCAGTCTCCACCAGGGGCAGGACAACAAGTGTTGCCTGTCTTGAAACACATCCTTAGGAATACAGCAAATATTTTAACTTATTAAAAATGTATGCGCCCAAGTTGTTCTCCAAAGGCGTTGGGAGCACGATCATATCTCATCTCCAATGGAGTACGCTGGTCGATGGGAGGATGTTGTCATTATTATTGTTGTTGTTGTTTTCATTCGTGTTTGATTGGCAGAGTCTGCCTGGACTGCAATTTTCTTGGCAAGGCTTTTCAGAAACGGTTTGCCATTGCCTGCTTCGTAAGCCTTAGAGCAGCCAGCATGGAGAATCTGGGAGAAGTCCACAAGCCTTAAAGTTGCCAAGTTTGGGGACCTCTGGCTTAGAGTAAGGGACTGGCCCCAAGGTCATCCAGCTGGCTTTGCGCCTATGGTGGGATTATAACTCACAGCCCTCTCGTTTATAGGCTGATGCTTTAACCACATGGGAGTCCAACCTTGTGGACTTCAACTCCCAGAATTCCCCAGCCAGCCATGAATCCTGGGACTTGAAGTCTACCAGTCTTAGAACAGACATGGCTGGTCACCCCTGCACGAATGCAAACTGTCTCTCTGCTTTGCTCGATTTAATTTGTCCATCTATCACGCATCAAATTGCAACCGGTTCCCAAAATAAATCACAAAGAGTGACTGGTCCACAAGGGCATTCCGTGCATAAAGTAGGATTAGAACTCAGGGTCTCCTGGTTCCTCATATGAAGTCGTGTTCAAGTTGCCAAGAACAGATTCTAGAACGATTTTCCACCCGTGGGGTCTTCAAAGCATAGGTAGTCCTTACTAATGATGGTTGAGCCCAACATTTCTGTCGTTAAGCAAGACAGTGAAATGAGTTTTGCCCCATTTTACGACCTTTCTTGCTCATGGTGTTAAGTGAATCGCAGCAGTTGTTAAGTCACTAACACGGTCGTTAAGGGAATCTGGCTATTGACTTTGCTTGTTAGAAAGTTGCAAAGGGCCCAGGACACTGCAACCGTCATAAATACGAGTCAGCGCCCAATCATGTGATCCACAGACACGATCTGCAACTTATGGTAAGTGTGAAAAATGGTCATAAATCGATTTTTACCAGTGCCTGTAACTTCCAACGGTCACTAAACAAATGGTTGTAAGTTGAGGAAGTACCTCTACATCCTTTGCCTTTTGTTCCCTTGGGATTCGTTGCTGGAAATCATGCAAGAGTCAAGCTTTCGACTTGACTCTTGCAAATACAGGGAGTCCTCAACTTACAACGGTTCATTCTGTGACCATTCAAAGGTACAACGGCCCTGAAAAAAAAAGTGACTCATGACCGTTTTTTTCACACTTACGACCGCTGAAGTATCCCTGCGGTCATGTGATCAAAATCCAGAGGCTTAGCAACTGGTTCATATTTATGACGGGGGGGGTTGTCACGTGATCCTCTTTTTGCGACCTTCTGACAAGCGAAGCCGGATTCTCTTAACAACAGTGCTACCAACTTGACAAGGGCAAGGATTCGCTGAAACCACTGCACAAGAAAAGCCGTAAAAATGGGGCAAAAAACACATTAACCGATGTCTCACTTAGCAACAAGCATGTTGGGTTCCATTGTGGTCGTAACTCGAGGACTACCTGTACTTACCTCTTTCCCCCCAGGTGAGAACCACATGGGGAGGGGAAGAGCCCCACCCTTTGCACCCTCCCTTACTCCACCCCACCCCCGTTTTTGCACGTGGTTGCCAGAGAGAGGGAGAAAAGCTGCTGGGGCACCCGGTGCAGACAGGACGATCCAGAAAATCACCCCCAAAACGAATCCCGGCTTCTCCTGGGCTGAGGACAACCCTGCACGTGGATGGGAGGAGAAGCAACCCCGGGAAGACCCCCCCCACTCCAAGAAGCGGGCAAAAGGGGGCTGACCCGCATTCCCACGACCCCGTCCCCAACCCTCCCCCTGCCCCCATTACCACGCCCTCCCTCCCCCAGCCCGCGCGGCCTCCGTCGCTAAGCAACGCGGTCCAAGGGCCTCCCCTCGAGCGCCTCCCAGCGCCGCACCTGCGCAGTGGGCGCCGCCCGCTCAAACCCTTCGCCGGCTCCGGCAAAGGAGGCACCTGCGCCCTTCTCCCCTTCCCCTCCCCATCTCGCCTACTGCCCGAGCGGCTCCCTCGCGCCGCGGCGCAGGCGCGCTCTTCTCCTCAGTCACAGCGGCCGGTCGCCTCGGTTAGGGTGGGGTGGGGTGGGGGGAGTAGATTGTAAGAGGCAGGCGCGAGCCGGGGGGAGAGAAAGGGGCGGGGCCGTCCGTCGCCGGCGTTCGTTGGCTGGCGGTGCGCGGCGGGCAGGGCAAGGAGGAGGGAGAGAGAGAGAGAGAGAGAGAGGGGCGCGCGCGCGTGAGGCTGCCCGCCCCTTCGGTCGTGGCTCCCTCAGCCGGGCGTGAGGAGGAGGCGGCGGCGGCGGCGGCGGCGGCAGCGGTGGCGGCGACGGCTCCCCGGTCGCGAGCTGAGGTGAGGCGAGGCCAGGGAAGGGCAGAGCATCCTTCCTCCTTTTCTTGTGCCGCCTCTCCTCCTCCCCCCCCGGGCTCCCCATTCTCCCTCCCGCCCTCAGGCTCTTCCCGCCCCCGCGCGCTCCCCCTCCGTCACCTTTCGCCCCCCTTCTCTCTCTCTCTCCCACGGCTCGCGCCGCTCTTACCTTTCCCTCCCGCCGGGCATCCTCCCTTCCTTTGTGTCCGCCGCCGCCGCCACGGCGCGAGGTGCGCCTCTCGCGTGTGTGTGCGTGTGTGTCCGTGTGTGTGTGTGGCCAGACCCATGTGCGTGTGTTGCGCCCGCCCGCCCGCTCGCTGGCCGACGGGGGACCCCCCGGGTGTGTGCGGCCACGCCAGCTTGCCTAAAAGCGCGCATCCCTCCTGGCCTCGGCCTCCGTGCACGCTCCCTCCTCTCGTTCCCGAGGCGGGGAAGGTGCATCCGGAGCATCCCTCCACCTCTTGGGGTGCATGGAGGGAAAGGGCCGAAGGCAGAGCAGGGACGGGGTTCTCTGCAGCCCCCCCCCCCAGCATCTGGGCCTGGTGCAAGGGGGAGCGGGAGGGAGAGGAGCTGGAGGGCTTTGTTGGCTCTGGGGGAGCTGCGAGCGAAGCCTCCTCCTTGCCCTTTGTATGGCGGAGAGATGCTTTCTTGCTCCTCTTTGGATCAAAGGGGGCTTTTATTGGGCCCTGGCTGTGAGTTGTCAAAAGACCCACCCTGAGTTCTCTTCTGGCGTCCTTTCGGGTTGGAAGTCCTGTGGCTGCCTTGAAATTGGCCTCCTGCCTTGCTCCTGGCTGCCTCCGAAGGGATGAAAAGGGAGAAAGTGTGGAAAAGAAGCTCTCGCTTGCATGCATGCTTCCCTCCATCCCATCCCTCCATCCATCCCATCCCTATTTACACACACACATTCCAAGCCAGCTGCTTCTTCACCTTTGATTTGGGATTCCTTGAGAAATTTTTGTGGTGTCGCCCACATTTGTTTGCAGGGGAAACCAATTGACATTGATCATAAGTATTGTCTGGCCGAGCCTTTTTTTTTTTTTTTTTTAAATTAGAAAAACCTTGAAGCATGAATAGTTTGTCTATTTCTCACTTCTACAAACCAAGAAAAGTTGTGGAACTTTGGGGAATGGGAGCTGATGGATGCTCTGGAAAAGCATCAAGATGGAGTTTCACTGTTATCTTTAAAGTTTCTTGTTTTGTTTTTTTTCTACTTTGAGGTGTCTGCTTAACTCTAAGGGTGTTTTGAGAAGGGATTGAAAATTTATTGGATGAAGAAAAAAATTTCTAATGTTGCTGTGTAACTGCTTCTCTAGAAGGATCAAGTGTTGACTTCATAACCAGGGAGGTTGTTGGACATTGGATCTGGTGATTACTGGTTGATTTTCAGTAAATTGTCAGTAAAGTGAACACGTTCTCAATTGTATTGGTAGAAAATAAATATGTTTTAAAATACTTAGTTCTTGGAACATTTAAAAATTCAACTTGAGCTTGTGTTGTGTAATATTGACATGTTCAAAATACTATAATCACCAGCACAAGTTTTATATATGATTATTAATGAACATCTCATAGAAATTAAACTCTTAATTTATTCAAAAGCCTGGGGGGGGGGGGAAGGGAGGGAGGGAGGATATTGTATGATTTTTTTAAAATCAGTGATCAGTAGTCTAAAGGTTTGTGTTCTGAAAGATCCTTCTAGGAATCTAAATCTAAAATTTAACAACATAGGAAATAAAACAGAACCATTTACTATAGAGAAATATTTGTGTTTCTTGGGCTTCATTTAGTTATGCTTATTTGAAACAACATATATAAACTACCAGTGATGTATTTATTATATAAATACTGTATATTTGTTAAGTCCAAATTGTATGGATATTAGCTGCATTCTGAAATACTGTATATTGATATGTTCATCTGAATAAAACTTTTAGGCATGTGTCTCTACATGCACATTTCATAGGACCTGCTGAGGGCAATCATTCCCATTTCACTGCATTTTGAGAACTCTACAATTACATTGTGTTTCCATTTTTATGATTCTATACAGCTAGTCCTTGTCTTATGACTGATTATTTAGCAACCATTCAAAATTATGATAGACCCCCCTCAAGGGTACTTACAACCTGGTTCCAAAGTGCCGGTGGCTGTCCCTTTCCTGTGGCCCTGTGACTATGTTGTCCCCTTGGCAATCATCCTGCATTTATGGCCACTTGCAGCATCCTGTAGTCATGTGGTTGCATTTTACCATGTCTTTGCCAAAAAAACGGCAATTACTTATTGGCAAAAACACCCCATATTGAACAGAGTGCTTGCTTTATGACTTGTAGTGTTTGCTTTACAACTGCTGCATTTGCTTTTATGACCGGTACATTCACTTAACCACCATCACAAAACAGGCTGCAAAATTGGGTTGGTCACCTGGGTGACCTGTTTGACAACTGTAATGCTCAGGCTTAGCCCTGTAAGTTGAGGACGACCTGCAGAGGGAAGTATTATTGACATGTAATTAATCAAAATGCCAGTGAGCAAGTTAAGTAATTCACACTGCAGTCATGGTCAACCTATTGCCTGTGCAAATCAAATATGGTTATTTTTTTAAAAAAATTCTGCACCTACTTGTAAGAACTCTTTGTATAATCCTCCCCTACCCCCCCACCTCACTAGACAGTCATAAAAAACATATGCAGAATGTGAGTACAAAGCTTTCTCCTGCTATTGTTGCCTGGCAGCTGGTATTCAGGAAAATCACACCTCTCATTTTGGAGTTATTAGGCAGCGATTATGAATATCAGTAGTAGAAGGACTGATTCCTAAGCTACACAGCTGATCCTTAAAAAAAAACAACTTACAGAACTGGAAGCTGTCACTTGAATTTTCAGTCATTTAATTTTATTTTGAAGTTCCCATGTTTTAGTTTTAGGAGAGAATAAGAATAATAAATGCCCCTGTTCGTTTTCTCCATGTTGTGTATACTTTTATATTTATATATTCCTTTTATAATTTTATACTCCTTGATCAGGTACTAGCCCTCCCCAATTACTTGCATTTTCTGTTTTGTAATACTAAATCCAATGTTGTTCTCCCTTCATAGGAACTTCTCGCCTTTTCTGATAACTTTGGAAGACTTTCTGTTTCTCTGCCTGCCTCCTTCCATCTTCCCAGGGTTTTTGTTGAGGTGCAGTGCTACTAATTCTGTAATCATTCTCCCAAATACTGCTACGGTTGTATCAGAGTTTTTCTGTAAGCTGCCTAGAGCTTAAATTAACAAACAAAAAGAATAACTTTTGTTCAAATTTTCTGTAATACACATTCCCAACTCCTGAAGATACAATGTATCCTTAAACTAGTACAAATATATTGTTTGGGAGATGAAGCAAAATGTTAATTCATCTCCTCCTCCTCCTCCTCCTTCCTCCTCCTCCTCCTCCTCCTCCTCCTCCTCCTCCTCCTCCTCCTCCTTCTTCTTCCCCTCTTCTCTTCTTCTTCTTTTCTTCTTCTTCTTCTTCTTCTTCTTCTTCCTTCTTCTTCTTCTTCTTTTCTTCTTCTTCTTCCTTCTTCCTTCCCCTGCCCCTCCCCCTCCCCCCATCCTCTTCCTCCTTGCAGTGTGTTCATAAACTTTGAAAATGTCTAGCATTGCAGCATCATAACTTCTTATAACCCAGGGATGTCAAACTTGATTTCATTGAGGGACTCATGAGGGTTGTGTTTGACCTCAGGGGGCCGAGGGCCATAGCCGGTATGGCTGTGACCAGCTCATTCATCGAGGTGCCATTTTCAGCCATGACAGCCTCCTTGAGCTCTGTTTTCTCTGGCAGAGGTTTGCAGGAGGCCGTTGCATCCAAAAACAGAGCACAGGCAAGTTGTGCATGACCCTCCCAAGCTCTGTTTCACTCACTGGCAGAGGCACCACGGGCCGGTCCTTTGCTGTTTCCAGATCTAAGCAGCCCGTGGGCCGGATCCAGGACACGGGCCTTGAGTTCGACACCCCTGTTTTATCCTATTGCTTGGAAATTCCAGTTGCACCGGAGAAGTACAAAATCCTGGTTCCTTTTCTGGGTTTTGCAGAATCTATAATGTTGGTGGGTAAACAGAAGGGAAAGGGCAAATGAGAAAGAGTGCGCTGGTTGAGAATTAGATGATGTTGGAATACAGTACTAAAATGTAAGTAATGCATACTGACAAACATAGTAATTGTAATTAGTTGCTCAAACAATTTTAACAGCATGACATAACAAAATACCAATATATGAAACTATTTGTGGCTCAGGATAGAACTGTGTGGATCTTGGTGCTCTCTGAGGTTGGTATAACAAAATATTTAGTTCTTTGATGACTACACTTAGTTACTAAACACTAATAAATATTAAAACTGTAATTGCCGTTCTCAATTGACATAAATTTATCTAACTTCATTGAAGCTGGTTTTGATTTTATTCATTTCTATAAATCGGTGATGGGACTGAAATACATTTTCTAAGAAGGATCTCCTTTTAGAATAGCTGCTCCCTCTTGCTCTCTCTGGTTCACACAAACGCTCCTTGATGATGTTGTTCTGAGCTGTTGGCTAAGTGGTCATTCCCATATCCCAGAACCAACATGGATTAATAAAGAAGAATATTTGAACCACTAGAATATAAATTGAGAACAAACCCCATTTCTTACTAGCACTGATGACGTTACCTAGTTGGGTAATGAAACGTCTGCAAGAAAATGACAACCAAGCTCAGAGAGCACCAGGGACCCCCTAGAACGACATATTTGCTATGGGTGAAGGAATTACAAGGCTTGATGGACTATCTTGATTTTTGTTTTCCATTCCATTCCATTCTTTTTCAATTGCATCTTTAGAATACAAACAGATAGGAATTGGTATAGTAATAATGTTTACTCCTGTTTACTCCTTATTTGCTGTGCAAGCTATACTGGTTATTAATACGTTTCCTAGGACAATTCAGTGTGTTGATTGTGGTCTATAAAGCCCCCCCCCCCCATGGGATAGGGCTGGCTATCTTGCTTGCACCTGTCTGGTAACATGTGGTAGAGTGAGTTTGCTCCAGGTGGGATAGAGGTGGCGTTCCTTCTTTGTTGCACCACCTGGAATAGTATGGCTGTGGAAATTTGAGTTGACCTGACTTTGCCTTCCTTTGGACCTTGAAGAGCTGACATTCTCCCCCCCTCCCCAATGTGCTGGGTTATATAACCTTTGGGGGAGTTTTATTAATCGCTTGGTACATTAATCTCTGAGTTATCACCTTCTTTTTGTTTGTATTAAATCGGATTGGATTTTTTTATATACCACCCAGAGCTGCTATGAGTTGGGTGGCCTGTAAATTTGATTTATAAATAAATACATATAAACTGTCTATTTTTGATGATTATATAGGCTTCTTGCAGCTTTTCAAACTGTACAATAAATACCTAGGCATATGTTTGTATGTATAAAAGAGATATAGCCAGTTTCTTTGGTCTTTCTCTCATGTAAGATTATTCCTTTAATTTTTATTTCAGTTGCTGTGACTTTGTATTCTCTTTCAATTCTGATGGCCAGAACTAATTACTGTATGGGGGCCTTTAGGAAAATTCTGAATTAGAAGGTTTTGGGACGAAATCCTCCTTGAAATAGCCTAACATTAATAATATATCTGAGCATTTTTTTCTTTATTATTTATGAATTTATTGCTAATGAATTGTATCAACTGATTATTAATAAGGAATGTTTATGAAATTTTCTGGAAGAGCCATTTGGCCTGGGGCCCTGGGAGAGGCCGGCTAGGTCGGGGGTGGCAGGTGGGGCAGAGAAGAGGTTCCTCTGCAGGCTGCCCACCACCTTGGTTTGTAACTTTCAACTTCTCTCTTCAGTTTTTCTAATGCTAATTGTTTTTTCAGTGCTTTATACTTCTTTTTACCTTGTAATCTGCCCAGAGATGCTGTATCAGTGAGATGGGCAGCATAGAAATTTAACAAAAAAAAATTTTTTTTTTTCAGAAGGAAAATCAGAACTGGATACAGAGATACACTGGAATGAATGCACTGAAATTGACTAGAATGCAATTACAGGTAATCCTGGACTTACAACCGTTCATTTAGTGAGCGTTCAAAGTTACAGTGGCACTGAAAAATGTGACTTATGGCCATTTTTCACAGTTATGACCCTTGCAGCATCCCCATGATGATCTGATCAAAATTCAGAGGCCTGGCAATCAGTTCATATTTATTATGACGGTTGCTGTGTCCCAAGGTCATGTGATCCCCTTTTGTGACCTGACAAGGTCAAGGGGGAAACCAAATTCACTTAACAACCAGGCTACTAATTGAACAACTACAGTGATTCACTTAACAACTATAGCAAGAAAGGCCATAAAATGGGGGCAAAAATTAACTTAACAAATGTCTCACTTAACAACAGAAATGTTGGACTCCGCTATGGTTGTAAGTTGAGGACTACCTATATTGCTTTCTGTATGAGCTGGAATCTATACACTAGAATTGCAACTCTCACACCTGTAACTTGAACTGGGCAAAACAATGCATCCCAGGGCAAACGGTTTCCACCCAAGTGGCTCAAATGTGATAAGCTACAGAATGCTGGGACTGACTACTTCCATATGAATGAAATTCTGGAAAGCTCCGTGTCATTCCAGTGCCATCATGCCACTGCTGTTCAGCCTGCTCCCTTGCTGACACAGTCACATGATGCTCATTTATCACATTGCCTGAACACCTTCCCACTATTATGTGCTTATTTGTTTATAGAATTTATTTGCCGCCCATCTCGTATCCAATGACTCTGGGCAGCTCACCACATGAAAAACATCCATTATAAAATACAGCCAATAAAAAACATGAACAATCATAGAGACAAGATGGCTGAGAAGCGGGCTGGGACACACAAGCTGGTGGTGGATGTTGAGGTAATTCCCCGTTAGGAGAATGAGCGCATACAGGGAGACGTATTTGAGAGAAGTGTTTGAATAATACACACACAGAACACAGACACACTGTACAGTAAATGTAGGTTTTTACTTCCGGAAAGGTTTAAGCAAAGTTCAAAACAAGCAGTCCAAAGTCATTCACAGGTAAATCAGTCAGTTTTCAATCCAGGGATAATCCAGTAACAAATTCCAGTTTCAAAAACAGTTCAGTATCAGACTTACAGCAAATCCATGAATATCAGTCAATTAGAAGAAATGGAGGAATGGCAATACTATCCAACAGAAGGAAACAGAGATACTCACTCAGACACACTCTCTTCTGAGACGAAGACTAAGACAAACCAGGTTTCTGGCTCCATCTTATGGCCGTTTGGGAAACCACACCCAACTACACTTTTGCATTTTCTTAAAGATACAGTTTTAAAATGTTTATCCTGGTTTATATATTTCTAAACCAAATAGCTGTTAGGTGACTTATATTCCTAACAGTGGAGATGGCATTGAACTTAATTAGTTCACCACCTTCAGTATGAAGCTCCCCCATTGGGTATCCAAGCCCATCTGGCAGAGCGAAGTCTTCAGGCAATTCACTGGGGAAGCCAGGGAAGCTTGCAGGCAGAACGTCAACGGGGTTCCCATGAGGACCACAGCAGACAGGGTGACCCAGTGAGTCACGGACTCATATTTATTAAAAGTAGAAATTAGCCTTTGTGCAGCTGGCTCTTCCAATATGTCCTCCAACTTCCCAGTCTGCCTATAATAACCCTGGAATTCTGTGGGCTCTCCTTTCAAACTCTGCTTAGCTGTACAACCTGAGCATAGCGGCTCAAGTGGTACCGCCTGCTGAGGCTGTTATACTGCAGGTCAGTTATTTGTAATGCATGAGTTGAATGACAACCCAGAGCTTAAGCCAAGCACCCAGTGAGTCTAACATCGTTCCAATTGGGCTTGTATTATTGCAAAGAACATTTGAAAATTGCTTTGGTATTTTCTTGACGCCCCTCTTAAATGTAGGATGGGAATCTCTTGGAGGTGGAGGGGTAATAAATTGCCATCTGAAGGCGTATAGTTTCTGGGGCTCTAGGGCAGAGGTCCCCAAACTTGGCAACTCTAAGACCAGTGGACTTCAACTCCCAGAATTCCTGAGCTAATAGAATTCTGGGAGTTGAAGTCCACAAGTGTTAAAGTTGCCAAGTTTGGAGACCCCTGCCCTAGGGTTTAAAGCCCCTCATTCCTCAACAAACTCAAACTGGGAATTAATTTATTTTTCAGACGTTTATTTTGACTTCCCTTCTTCACTGAAAAAAAACTCTCTCTCTCTCCAGTGATTGAGTGGTTTACTGGCTAATAGTGCAGAGTGTACGGGAATTTAATGGCTATTAGTATAAATATGCTTTTACAAGTAGCTCTGGAACATCTTCACAATTGACATCAATTGGGCTTAAAAGCCAACTGCTCTTGCCTTGAAGGACGTGTTTTCTAATAGAGTTGTAGGATTAGGTTGTGAAATATTTGCGATTCAGTCTAAGGTCCTTGAACAGCAATTACAACTAGTAACATATTGCAGTTAGAGTGTTGGGCTATGAATGGGGGATATCTGAATTCAGATCTCCAGCCATGATATTTAAATTTCTCGTGAAAGTAAAATAATGAATGGGGTGATAAAAGTTGGTTGCGGAGAGAGCCTATACAAAAGACAACCACTTTAGAATGATAAAAAACGATGTAGCTACCTGGACTGACCCTTATTATGCACTGAGGGGGAATGGCTTCTTAAGGGTGTAGGACTGAGGTGTCAGTCAGATGTGTTTGTTACAGAAACTCCACTTGTAATAAAGCTACAGTCTAGCTGGCATTCTGCTAATGTCTCTAGAATACTTTATGTAACAATTTGAAGTGAATTTAGAGAAGGAGTGAATCCAAAGAGCAGGATAGTAGAGGTGGTTTTACCTTTGCTGTCTTTCAAGTAAACTCTTCCATTGGCTCTACCAAGAGATAAAATATCCACGAGCAGCCTTAGAACTAACCAGTGTTACATCTGCTTTTGCAAACTGTTATTCTGGTTTTCTAATATGGGATCAAGGAGCATGGTGCTGCTTTATGCTGAACTCTTAGGTGGCTAATATTGTTCTTCTGCTTGTACTTTTTAGCATAACAAATGTGTACCTTCTCAGGTAATATTTCTGAAACGTTGAGGGACCTTGAATTTTTACGGGGGAGGAAGTGGCAATGTTTTTTTTTTTTTTTTGAATCTTTTTCTCTTTTGTGTTTGCAAAGAAACCACTGAATATATCATGATAAAAATGGCTCAATTTGAAGTGGGCAGAGAAATACATATATTTATATCATCCATTGTAAGAACTAATCAATTATTCATTACTTTTAAAAAGCAGATATACATAATTCCAATATTTCAAACCATATCTGAGAAATATTTTGAAAGAAGTATATTAGAAAATGTTGGTTTTAATTCATATTACTGTTTTAAATAAATACAGTGTTTGAAAGAGCAGAAATTTAATAAAGAAATGGGCTCTGTCTATGTTTTCTTGTTTCTCTATCATCTATTGTACAGCTTTAACTGATTTTTGCACACGAAAGCAGTTTGCCCTCCCTCCCGCCAAAATAATAAAATCACTAGCAACAAAACTAAGTAACTGTCTACAGCCCCTCCAATTATCAGGCCTTGAACACAACTGCCATGCTTTAAGGTGGCCCAAATTACAGCCTATTGTAGTAGTCAAAGCATGAACTGACAAGGGGAACTCGGTCAGGTATTATTTTACTTCTGTTGTAAAAAATGGGATGATGAAGTGATGAATAGTTTAAATCCATGTTTTTGGTTTCTCTGTCCTCAAAGCTACTCTCATTTTAACTGACCAGGTATTTTCTGGTGATGATGTTAAATAATAGCAACCAGAAATGGAAGTAATGCAACATGCTTGAGATATTGAAGTTGCTTTACTAAAATAGTCCAAGCTTTATGTAAGCTATGCATTAGTCTCTGTATATGGCAAGTAGAGTCTGAATGAAGATTTGAGACTGTTCTTTTGGAGATCTTGAGTTTGGACACAAGGCAGGATTAAGAACAATGTTCATAAATACAGCTTTTTATGGCTTGCACTGATATGGAATTATGGAATCTCTCACTTTATAGAGTGCTTGACTATAATTTGAGTGAAAATTTACAAATAAACTAATTATTATCTCCTCTAAGTTGTAGCCTCCTTTATACATCTCTGGGTATTAAACCCCTATTCAACTCCATAAAGTTTATTTTGAATAGGACCACTTAGGATTTCATAGAATACTTTTGATGCAGAGGGGTTAACCCTGCAATTTTTCATATATTCCTCATTCCTAAAGTCATTCTTGTGTTCTTCATGCTGGACCACTGGTCAACCATTTAACAAATTTCCATAAAATATAATTATTTAGTTTTCCATTTACTCTATAAATAAAGATAGTCGGCTTAGATTGGTATCACAGTTTCTCTAAGATTTTGGTAGACAACTGTATATAATAAATATTAGAAATGATTTTTAATGAAACTGTTCCAAGTTATGGCCATGAATAGTGGAGCCCAGGCCAGAAAGAATAAATATTTTCCATGTTAACAAGCATGACTATAATTCAGTCTATTGGGGAAGACTGGAAATTGCTTGTAGTTTTTCCTTTTTTAAATAATTTCTCTGATAAATATATTTAGCTCGATGGCTTATTGACTAGGAGTGATTTTATTTGTGGTACATATATGCACTCTTTGATATAATAATGGGTTTTAAAATCAGCATCAATAATTACCTTCATTAAACATTTTGACATTTAAATTATACCAACTGTTGATGTTGTGTTTTCTTATTTTAAAGATGGGAAATTAAAATTGAAATGAAGTGTTGAAGCTTAAGCTTTCTGCATCTTTATTAAATTTTCTCGGATACTTCAGTCTTAACGTTTTCCCAAAAGTATCTACTGGCATTTTAACCTGATTGTCTTCAGATGCTGAAGGACCTTGGGGCAGCACTGAAATATTATGGTTGTAAGAATAGCAAGTTAATAGCAGATTAGAGTCTGGATGTCGTGTATGTAAATTTAAGACTTTGTTGATGTCCTAAAAAATTTATTTTGCACATATTTTATGTCTCTGAGTCTGGAGCACAATGCAACGGAAGTAAATAAAGCCTTCCAGAAATCAAGCTTGATACTTGGGGAGCTATATGAGTATGTTCATATTGTTTTCTTGGCCACAGTGCAGAAAGAGTTTCTTTGTTTTGTATTAATTTGTCACTCTAATTTAACCCCATTGGGGATTTCCTAGGGCCTCTGAGGCAAACTCTAATTAGTCTGCAAATATCTCTATTGTGGTCATAGACTAGCATAAGAAGGGTAGAATAAAGAAAATGTTTATTATATTTTATATTTTTTAGCTTTTAAAAATATTATTTGTATTTCACTCTTCTTATGCTGGTCTATGACCATAATAAAGTTATTTGCAATTAGGTCTGACTTGTTTAGCTTTTTAAGACAAGCCAAGAGCACCTGCATTGCTGTTGGTCTCATAAGGACAAAATGAAATAGTTACAGGTAAGTTACAGGTGGTCCTCGACTTAGGACCACAATTGAGCCCAGCATTTCTATTGCTATGCAAGACAGTTGTTAAGTGAATTTTGCCCTGTTTTACGACCTTTCTTGCCAGATTTGTCGAGTGAATCCCTATAATTGTTAAGTTGGTAACACAGTTATTAAATGAATCTGGCTTTAAGTGAACTTTGCTTGTTAAGAGGTCGCAAAGGGGGATCCCATGACCCCAGGACACTGAAACTGTCATCAAGCCAAGCCTCTGAATTTTGATCCCATGGCCACGGGGGATGCTGCAATGGTCGTAAGTGTGAAAAATGGTCATATGTCTTTTTTCCCCAGTGCCATTGTAACTTTGGATGGCCACTAAACAAATGGATATAAGTCGAGGACTACCTGTCGATGAGGCTTACAAATGTTTGATCCTTCCGGTCTTTTTCTCCCCCTCTAAGGAGAAATTGGAAGAATATTCTGAAGTCTGACCCGTCACAAGGAATAGTGGCTGAGAATTGTGGAAATCGTCTTGTGTCTGACACTGAAGGCTGATCAACAGCACCGAATACGTCACTTGTGGTTGTGTCTTTCCCACGAGGCTGAATGGGACGTGCATCTGCTTTCCCAGTTTAGACCTTGGTTAAGCTCAGAATACTCAGCCAGTTGCTAAATGATGTTGGACTGCATTGTAATCATCTAGAACGGGGGTCTCCAGCCGTGGCAACTCTGAGCCTGGAGGACTTCAAGGTTGGGGACCCCTGATCTGTAGGACGGAGGTGGGGAACGATGGGCCTTTTATGATTTGTGGACTTCAACTCCCAGAATTCCTGAACCAACCATGCTGGCTGGGGAATTCTGAGAGCTGAAGTCCACAGGCCATAAAAGGGCCGTCCTGATCTGGAAGAAGGTATTCCTTTGGTCGACACAGCAGTTTGCCCTGCACTGTGAAAGCGGGTGTAGGTTTTGTGCAGATGTGCTCCTCACTGGAAAAGTGCTGGCCTTTCTTTGTTTTTTTAAGAGGAAGTTATTGTGATGACTTCAAGCAGGTCATGAAGAATGGACTCACGTCACTGGGATAGTTGCCGTAAATATGAGATGGCTGTAACTCTCTAGCAGCTCTATATTCTTAGTTGATATTAGAGAGTAAATACGCTCTCAAACGAAAAGAATAAAAGCTGTGCGGTCAGGAGAAAGGTTTTACCATGACAACATTATCTCACCTTACTCTTAAATGTTTCTGGCATCCCTCTCCTTCCAGGAGAGAAGTATCCATACTGCTTGTGACAGGAAGGGATTGTTTAACACAGGGATGTTCTCTAGTAATATGATGAGATTGAGTAGCTAAAAAGGAGGAGGAGGAGGGGGAGGAGGAGAGGGCAAGGTATGCTATGGGTGACTCCTCTGATGGAGCTATAGTGAGACCAAGAAGGAGAAGGAGGAGAAGGAGAAGGAGAAGAAGCGGCAGTGCAAGCAATTTACGCACAGTCGCCAAAAAAGACAGTTGCATGATGTCATTGAGAGATAAATGCGACAAAGAGGACTTTTAGCCTGATAATGGGTGTCTCAGAGCTGCTGAAATAAATGTGCTTTAAAGATGCGTATATGTTTCCCCCCATTTATGTGGAAACCAAAATATTTGCTGAGCAGGGTCCTTGGCCCAGTGGCCCACAATGAAAGTGTGTGTGTGTGTGTGTGTGTGTGTGTGTGTGTGTGTATCTGTGTGTATGCGTGTGTTGAGCAGCTGGAGAGGGAGCTTTGTTCTATTCTAGATTTTGTGAATACTTTGATTTTATTTCATAGGATTCAAAATGGGGTCTTTGTATTGTGTTGTTGGACCTGTTCAGGCTGACGTGTTTTAAAATCCCAAACCTCCAATGATTATACAGACGTTTCCATGTTGTTTTCTTAGCAGAAAACACAATTTGCAAATTACTTTCTTCCCCAGTGTTTTTTTTTAAAACTTTATCCAGCTTACAACCTTATTGTAAAAGACAAGTTGATTCGTCACTTGTTGATTTTTTTTCCACCATTGATTACACGTGTGTAACAAATATTCTGCTTAAATTGAGAGCTTAATTTGGAAAATAACAATCACGTTTGTTTTGGTAATTTGGAATAAATTACCCTGGGCTGTTTTACATACTAACAACTTCCTGATTGCCTTCAGAGTTAGTCTACAAAGCAGAGTAAAGAAAGACAAACATCTTTGAGATGGCGAAGGTAAGGTTGCCTGACATTAATGGTTTTTTCTTTTTAAAGAACTCCTTGGGGCTTTGCATTTTGAAGTTTGTTCGAACATGGTTGGTGCTGAGGAGGAACCTATCCAAAAGGAAATGCTAGCGACCTGGTGTTCCTTGAAATTTCACTTGGGACGGGGCTCCCTTGCCTGAGATTCCTGTCCCATTTCTGAACGGTTCATTGCACGGCTCTCTCTGCTTTGCTGAATAAGGGCCACGGAGACTGTCTCCCCCTGAGGCAAAATCTGCCTGACATGCGTTTTCAATCTGTAGGGGAGAGAGAGTGAAACCACCCAGATTAACCAGTATGAAATCTTCCGAACTTTGTACCCAAGTAGTCCTCGACTTACAACCACACTTGAGCCCAACGTTTTTGTTGCTAAGTGAGCTTTGCCCCATTTTACGACCTTTCTTGCCACCGTTGTTAAGTGAATCCCTGCATCTGTTAAATTATTAACACGGTTGTTAAGGGAATCTGGCTTCCCCGTTGACTTGGCTGATCAGAAGGTTTCAAAAGGGATCCCGTGACCTCAGGACACCGTAAGCGTCATAAACACGAGCCAGTTGCCATGGGACTGAATTCTGATCACGTGACCCTGGGGATGCTGCAACCTCTTCAGAAAGCATCCCTCTATTATTTTCTGCAAGATAGTTCTCTGTTTGGGAAAAATTGCTTTGCGGAGTTATAAAGGCTCAGAGGGAGAGGCTGTTTGGTGGAATGGCGTCAAGGCAGAAACTGGAGCGTTGTGAATTATGGTTCCCACTTAGGCACAAAGCCAACTGGGTGACTTCCAGTTACTCTCTCCCCTGGGGAGGAAGGCAGGGGCAAACCGCTTCTGAAAAATGTTGCCAATAAGACTGCAAGGACTAAGTTAGACAGCTAGCAGGAGGCCCATGCGCGCACATGCAAACACGCAGGTACATAGAATTTAGAAATCCATTATGTTATATAAAAGTGGGGGGGAAGGTGGCTCAGTGCTTAAGAAGCTGAGCTGCTCAGTTGGAAAGTTGACAGCCTGGGTTTGAGACCCGAGCACCGCACAATGGCGCAAGCACCCATTCTTGCCTCAGCTCCTGCCCACCGAACAGTTCGAAAGCATGAAAAGGTGAGTCGATAAATAGGTGGCTGGATTATGATCACATGACTATGGGGATGCTGCAACAGTCATAAGTGTGTGAAAATGGTCGTAAGTCACTTTTTTCAGTGCTGTTGTAGCTTTGAACAGTCACTAAATGAACCGTTGTAAGTCAAGACTCCCTGTATGTCTTAAGGGAAAGTGAATGACAATCCTCAAAACGCCTTAATCACTGGGGACAGGAAAAGAGTTTTGAGGAGAGAGTATCTGTTACTTTTGAGAGGAGAATGACTACACAATTCTTGGATGCATAGGATATGGGCAGCCTATAAATTTAATACTTAAAAATATATGACAGTGTAGTGTTCCCAACACATGGCATCCCATTGGGATGGAGCACAAATAGCTTGCATTATACAAAAAAGGCTTTTTGATCTTCTATAATACCGTAAACACATAGAGACTTTTACTGCTTTGTGGTCTTTGGGTTACTTAATCTATGTTCAGTTTAGTAGATTTTAGTTTATCTTCCACTAGGATTCTATTTCCATATGAATGAAAGGAGGAATGTTCAGTGAAGTGTCCTGAATTTTGGAGCATAAGTTGTCTCCATGGCAGTGCATCTCATACCTATTAATTCAAATAATCATTCACCCAAGAACTACGATTTCGCACTTGGAATGGGCCCATTGTTTTGTTTGGTTCCCGCTTCTTGAACAGATTTAAAAACTAAAAATAGGTATCTCTTGAGGAAATAAAGTGTATGGTTGGTGAGTAATTTTCTATGTTCTTTCAGAGGCTTTAAGTTCTGAAGGTAGCTGGAGAAACTAACCAGTTCTTTTCCTGTTGTGCTAAAAGACTGAAGCAGCTTTCAGGCAGATTTCCAAATGGAATTCAGATTAGCTTGGAAATGGTCTGGATTATTTCTCCTAGCCATTTTTGTAACCAGAAGGGGATTGTTTCTCAGTCTGTCTGATAAAACATGCAATGGTTCATTCAACCAGTTGAAATCTGATGATTTAGGTCTAGCTTTTCAATGTCCTCTGAAAGTTTTGATAGATTTTATTGACTTATAGATTAAAGTTGGTTGGCATATGCACATAGCTATATAATGAGTGCATGCACACACATTCACAAGCTGTATTGCCAACTGTCAGTGATCGGTATGCCCAGGCAACTGATTTTTTTGGATCCAGAGACAATGAGCATAGCAGTAAATAAAGGTTTTTTTTTTAAGTTTTATTATTAGCTCAAGCAAACAGAATCAAAAGTCTAGCATAAAATAGCATACACACCAAGCAAGGTAACCCTCCCATCTCTCACAAGCTGCCCGGAAGCTCCTTCATAATGACGGAGAAGTCGGCCTCTTGTCCCCAACAGTCTGGGCTCTCATTTGACCCACTTGGGAAGGACGGGAGGCTGAATCAATCTTGACTCAGAGTCAGGATTGAACGCCCGACAGTGAGCAGAGTTAGCCTGCAGCACTGCATTCTAACCGCTGCACCAGGTAGAAAAGTATGTAAAAATTTAAAACTATTCAGATTAAAAATTTAAAACTGTACAAGAAACCAGGACCAAGAGGTGGATGGCAGGGAGATGCGGTCTTCTTACCCGGTCATCCACTTCCAGCGGTGAGCGCTGCCTCGGGGTCTCAAGCCAACTGGCAAAACCAAGTTTTAATACCCTTCCGGAAGGCCGAAGGGGTGGGAGAAGTTCTCACCTCCGGTGGTAAAATGTTCTGCTACTCTGCTAAAAGAGTAACACCTACAGTGCAGGAGCTTCGCTGGTTGCCAGACAACCTCTGCACCTAATTCGAGCTATTTGCGTCTCAAGTGGGCCTGTTGCTTTTGGGAGAACCGTCCACAATCTGGCCAGGGGAAGATACTATGAGAACCCATCACGGGGAAGGGGAAAATGGCATTCTTGGTGCAACCCCTTATTTCTGGAACCGCTTTCCCCCAGTGGTCAGTTTGCCCACTTTATCCTCTAGGACGGGGTCCCCAACCCCTGGGCCCTTGGGGACTGATACTGGTCTGCAGCCTGTTGGGAACCGGGCCACACAAGCGGCAGGCAAGCGCGTGAAACTAGATTTGCACGTGCACAGGATTAGGTTGCGTGTGTGTGCAACCACCTCCTCCCCTCGCCGCCACCACCACCGCTGGACCCCAAAAAGGTTGGGGGCCGCTGCTTTAGGAAACAGGTTAAAAATGCTCTTCTGGACTTTGGGGGAATGAGTTTTAGTAGAAGGCAGAAGCAAATTTGCAATGACTTAATGGATGATTTTAATGAAACTATAGTAAGCCACCGAGGGTATTTGAGTAGGCAGGCTAACAATAATTGTAATAAATTAATTAATAAACGACAACTCCCAGCCGCCCTGGGAAGCTTGGCAACAATAAGAGATGAGGGTGGTTGTAAAAGGTCGTTATTATCCGGAATGCCACCGATTGCCTCTTGTTTCCTGAAGGGCTGCTGCCATTATGTCAGTGTCCAGGCATTTTGTAGCTCAGGAGATTGTAGGTGTCACTGAGGTGGGATCTGTGAGATAAATGGCAAGGTTCAAAAGCCCCCCTTCTCTCATTATTTTGGGGTGGGGGAGAGTAATGGGACAGGGCTAATACCTCCCTGCTTAGCAAGCATTAGAAGAAAGCACGTAAAAGGTTGATCCTCGTGTAGTTCACCTACACTAAATAATTTGGGACAGGAACATCCATTTGAAAATCCATGGCTGCCCTGGAGAATGAGGATTTGGGGGGGTGACCGACTGCAGATTTGCTCCGTCTGTATGCCCAATAAAAAGGAAAGGGAAAACCAAAACCAAAACAGAAACAAAGTGGCAGCTGCTGCTGTCAAGAAGGGAAAACAGGAGGAGTGAAGGGATTCAGAATATTATTGAGCTTAGCGGCATGTGAATTTTGGAAGAGAAAATAGGGCATAAACGTTCAAGTTACAGTAAGCAGAATTTTATTACTTCTCTCTGACATGCAGTGCAGGAACAATACTTCTTTCTTGAAAAGCTGCATGGAAAGAAATCTTTGTTGCAATTTAGCAAGGTTTTTGACTGAAAACCTGAAGGAAACGCTTGCAAGAATGAGAGGATTTGTGCACGCTGTATCTTTTAGCATCTTTAATTGTGACTAATTCATAATATTGAGACAAAAATGATCCCTTGTTTTCTACACCTGACAGTATGCGATGTCTGGAGCACTTCTTTTTCTACTGATTTTTGTTCTACAGTACTTCAGTTGTCCCTATAAAACAAGTTGGGTCTTCCAACTTGGCAAGTTTAAGACTTGTGGACTTCAACTCCCAGAATTCCTGGAGCTAACATGACTGGAGGAGGAATTCTGGGAGTTCAAGTCCACAAGTCTTAAACTGGCCAAGTTGGAAGACCCCTGCTATAATAGCTTAAAAACTCCCCCCAAAACTAGTCAGTTCAGCTCAGAGGTTTTCAAACTTTATGATACAGTGATCCCCTAAAATGATAAGTGTGAATTTGTTTGACCCCCCTTTCATTATTGGAAATAATTCTAATTATTTTGGATTTTCTTGTGGAGCAAGAAACAAATATACTCTACACTCCCTAGATAACTTCTACCGTACTTTCCTGACCTTGACATTTATCAGTAGTGCGGTTAGTTGATCGCCTCTTCCTTTGCCCCCCAGGAAAACCTTTTGAAAGGCTGAGCGCTTAAAGTAATGGATAAAATTACTGAAGACGATTACACCTGCTTCTACAGGTACCCCAAAGACCATATACATTACTACACACCACATAGAAGCCACCTGTCAGAAAGAATCAGTCCCACTGCTGCTGTGATTGGGAGGTGGTTTTGGCAGATGATGGCTGGATTTGCAAGTTTAGCCATCTCATAAATTTATTCTGGGCTTCTTTCCCTGCAGTGATAAAGCTAAAAGTTGTTGAAGGAGTTCCCTTTGCCTTACCCACCCGAAGCTCCAGACTCCTGGTTCTTCCAGGAGATGCAACCCATCATTTGAGAACTCTTGACTGTTCCTCTTCTCAGTTTGAAAATTAGATGGGTACGTGAACATTGTAGAGTTGATTGCCGTAATCCAATAACTCCAGCCCACGCTATCACTGTGGGTAATACCGCAAATTTGCATGCAAATTGTATCACATATTACATTTTGGTTGCCATTTTTTTTGGCTGTACATTATCTCCGCTACTGTAAAAGTTTGGCAGTTGAAATGGATATTTAAAATAGCCGTTGGATAGAAAGTGCTGTGTACGTTTCTGTAGCTAAGTATTACGTGCTGAGTATTCTATAGCAGACCCTCAACTATTGCTTTCTAAGTGTATTTATCTGTGAGGGATTTGACAGAATCACCGTATGTCTGAATGCAATTGATCGCTTGTGGTCTATGGCATGCAAATAGCTTGCCCCTATGTTGGAAAAGAATTGAGAATTGGGAGGGAGGAATCTAATTTAGATACTATAAAAACACTTTATTTTTCTGATATAATTGTTTTTATTGTCATTTTGTTTTTTATTAAAATTTGTACAGCCAGAAATGGGCATTATTTATGCATTCTCTTGAAAAGTAAGATGCTATTTTATTGTTTACCGCCACCCCTTTCATTCAGTGTCTGATTCTCGATGACTGCCCTGCAATTTGGTTGGCAATCTTTTTTTCAGAAGTAGTTTAACTTTGCATCCTCCTTAGGTTTGAGAGAGAGTGACTGGCCCAAGGTCATCCAGCTGGCCTTGTGCCTAAGGTAGGAGTAAAAGTCACAGTCTCCCAGTTTCTAGCCTGATTTCTTCACCACTATGCCAACTGGCTCTCATTAGCCTCTTAACGGTATCCAGAATCCACAAAGCAGGGTTTACAAAGACCAGGGAAGAAAGCAGTTGTTCCGACAAATGCACCTTCTTCTTGCACCTGGCCAAATCACCCCACCACACCATCTATTCCTTGTGATGAGGGGCAAGACTGCTTCCTCATGAGCAGCTTCACAGACCCCCCTTCGCTCCGTTCTCTGTGCCCATGGATCGGGCGGTGGAGCCAGCTGTTCCTTGTTGGAGGTGATCTGTTGCCTTTCATTGCCCCTGACCATCGACAGGCGGTCCTCTCCTGCTTTTGTTAGAGAAGGTGGCTCCCCATCCAGCTGACCGCTTCCCACAATGCTGGACAGGCCTGGGACTGTCAGGCCTGCCATCCTCAGCCCACAGGCTCTCTGGATATTCTTGGGAAGAAGACATGCCATTCCCATCGGATGATCCTGGTTGTTGTTATTCCTCCTCCTCCTGCCTCGCTGTGTAGTTTGCAGCTTGCACCCTGTCTAGTGTGGTCGACCCCTGCTTCTATGGGTCTGGGACTCAGTTCCTCTTCTTCTGCTGCTATGACCAGTCCCTCAAGGCTGTCCTGAAGTCCAGCTCTTTCCAGGCCCTGGAAGGGTTTTCCAATGTCTGCCACCTCCACTATGTTGATCGTGCAGGATCTTTTCTTGACAAGGCACGTCCTCTGCTCAATCATCTCCCCACGTTGGCTGCTTCCTCAGGCGTTCCCTTAGCCGTTCATTTTGGGGTGTCATTCTACTGATGCACTGTATATATATATATAGAGAGAGAGAGAACGCCTCTGATTCGATGAATCCTTATCCAAGGAGATATTCCTTTATCCCTCGATGGGCTAAGAATGATGAACTGGCTGAACTTGTCTGCCACATGCTGGTCAGATGTTAGGGATGGGATGGGTAGAAAAGGAGAACCGTATTAGAAATGCTGGTTCTTTTAATTTGGGGGATTAACAGCAGCCCCGTGGACAAAAGGAATACTTGTCTTTTTACCTAATTCCTCTCCCAAAGTCCTACTGGGCATGGCTTTGAAAGTAAAAGCCTCTAGGATAATATGCTGCCTTGACATAGCAGTAGGAAACCTGGTGCTATCGCTAAAACATTTCCTTAAACATCTTGGCTCTTTAATCATTGGCTGCATTAATGAGTACCCTTTAACCCTTTTTCTGCTGTGTCTGACTCTGGCTTGCTATACCTGACCTGTTCTTTACAGCAAATCATGGTTTGTTTTCCAGCAATTGTTCACACCCTTGCTTGGGGATTGCTTTTCAAAGTTAAGAAGCCCGCAATTTATGTTGTTAAGGGAGCTTTGCCCCATTTTATAACCCTTTTTTGCCATAGCTGTTAAGTGAATCACTGCAGTTGACCAGTTAGGAACCCGGTTGTTCAGATTCAGATACCTTTTTATGCTCTCGGAGCTCATGGTAAATCAAGGAATCTCTCTCCAAAGGGGATATATCCTTAAGTCCGACCTGATTAAAGGCCCCTGACAGCCACTTTATACTGAAATTGAACTCCGTGCCCCAAGAGCAGCCGGCTGAGTTGTTAAGAAATTCCAGAGCCCCCTTGGAAGCCAACAAGGTGCCTGGGGCAGACCAGTTTAACATCTCCTTCTCCCTCTTTTTAATGTATTGAAATAGTTACTCATTTAATTTGTAACTCAAGGCAGCAAATATGGTTAATACTCCTTCCTCCTCCTATTTCCCCCACAATGGCAATCCTGTGAGGTGGGTTGGACTGAGAGAGGGAGGAAGTGACTGGCCCAAAGTGGTGGCTTTCATGCCTCAGGCAGGACTAGAACTCAGGATCTCCTGGTGATTAGTTTATTCAGCTGGCTTTTCATGGCTAAGGGGGGACTTGAACTTACAGTCTCCTGCTTTCTAGACTGGGCTAGCCTTAACCACCAGAACAATATTGGTTATAAATTCTTGGTTTGTGGTTGAGTGGTAGGCTTGGAGAGATATGTAACACTGGATTATAATAGTTGTGTGTTGGTGGTTTCCCAGGATTTGCTTCTCTCCTTACAATCAATATATGACTTTAAACAGGGCACAAAATGGTCAATAAAGGACTGTGTCTTATATAGCTTATCAGAGGAGTGATTATTTATTCTTTTTTTTATAACAAATTTTATTGATTTTCAAAAACAAACACAAACAAACCAAACATAAAACATAAAAACATAAAACATCTTTTTTGAAAGCAGCTTGATCCCGGGTTACATCTCTTCGTACAGACACAAATTCAAGTTCATACTCATTTTATATGCCATTCCATATCTTATTGCCATTCTACATTTTCTATATAGCTTCTCCCCTCTTTTAACTTTCTTAGTTTTATTTTATTTATCTCATCTCATTTCAGATCATTATGCTTATATTCTTTGTCTGTCCTGTTTCCAGCTGTCTATTATCTTTTCTCTTTAAACAAAATTTCTCTGATTGGAGTATGACGCCTTCATCTCTTTCCCCTAAATTTATAACACTTAGTATAGTACATAACTTCCATTTGGATTCTGCTTAGTACATTCTAAGGTTACGCACTATATTTTAAAAAGAAAAAATATATAAATATATAATATAATTAAAACAACAATCCATACCAATTCAAATCTATCATTAATATTAATATTCATTTAAATCTTAAACATTTTACACATTACTTTTCAATTAAATATCATACTTCTATGGGAACACTTATAAGGAGTGATTATTTATTCTCTTCATAGCTGGAGGTGTCCACATAATGTTTCCTGGGGTTTGCAGAGGATGTGCGCAGAACAAAAAGGGCAGAAGGCAAGAAGATATCCTTCTTATCTGCAGCGTTAGAAGTCTGCCTTGAGAAATGCAGAAGGCGACTTGCAGGCAATCTCTTCAGAAGAGAAGTAAACACAGAGATGAGAAAAGATTCAGAAGAGAAGTAAACCTAAGAGACCAAATATATATATATGAGGAAACAAACCACGGCATGCTTAAGGCTACAAAAAGATAACTATCTAGTAATAGTTTAGCTTCTTGTGGGAATTATGTCATTCAGCCGTGGTTCAGAAATGTTTACTGAATTTTCACTAACTCTGCCATTGTTGGAAAAAGATTGACAGGCTGAAAATGAAAGAAGAATGTCTATTCAAACCAATATTTTGCTGCCCTTGCTGTAGAATTTTAGAGCATTTGTGGAAGCGGAGCCCTTCCGCGCACGTCTCTATGAAAGCAGTAAAGGTAAGGGAAGCATCTCCTGAATTCACTCTCCCATCCTTTGAGTATGCAATATTTGCATATAACTCTTTGGCAGTCTAATCATATTAAAATTGTCACTGCCTTGTCTGCTGGGTATTCATCATTTTGGAAAGCCCTCATCTGTTCTTTTGTTACATTCATGCTACAGGACCTAGATATAATTCAAGAATTGGATATGCTAACCAGCCTAACGTGGCCATGAATCTTCTTCCTTTTGAGGGATGAATCCAGTTAGTTGATTCGAAACGTTCCTGATCTCCTACCTGAAATTATCCTAAATTCTCTTTTCAGCGGTTCCATATTATGATGTGAAAGTTCTCCCACACTCCCATTTCTGTAAAATAAAGCCTCCTTTAAATTGTAGCGATAGAAGAGAATATTTATAGCTCAGGGTTGAGTTGCATGGACCTTGGTGCTCTCTGAGCTTGGCGGCTTTCTTGCAGACATTTGATGACCCAATTGGATAACATCAGTGCTGGAAGGGAGCGGGATGGGCTCTCTCAGGGGTGGGATCTGACCGGTGTAACTACCGGTTTGGTGATTGTACGTTTTGCGCGTGTGTGTATATCGTCGTCAGCTAGCTGCCTGGACAGCTGAGCAGCACTGCGCAGCGGTGCACAGCAGTTAAAAAAGCACCTTTCCCCCCTGCTTTTTCAACTGCAGCTGTGTCACGCAAAGCAGCTGCGGTTGAAAAAGCAGGAAATAAAGGTCAGGTAAGAGCCCGGGTGGGCTGGTGGACCAAAGGACTTCCTGTTGGGTGCTGTGTCGGTGCGGAGCTGAGGAGCGGATCGCCGCTCTGAAAAATTCTGATTTTTGCTAGTTGGTGGCTTTTTGGAGCGTGTCGGACCCTGGAGGGGTAGGCAAAAGAAAGGGGAAGACACAGAGGTCTTGGGGAGGTGCCGCGATCCTGGAGACTGGAGACCCCCTGAAAACCAACAGCAGAAGAGGGAGATCGTGACAACCGTGATGTTCGGAACCAGAGATGCAGCAGCCCAGCCGATTAAAAGAAGTGAAAAGAGGGAAACAGCAGGCTGAGTACTGGAAAGGTGTATTTAAAGAAGATTTTCAGAATATTGGTGTATACTGTAAAGGAAGCTCCGAACTGAGTGATGTGGTGAAGTGGCAGAGTTTTTGACAGGGGTGCTGACTGAAACAACGGCAGAGATTTATGCTGACTAATGGAATTGGGAAACCTGAGGAGACGAAGGGTGAGATAACAGCATTTGCTTTGCGAGTGGAGGAGTGAATTGTAGAACCTTATTGTCCGTTTATTTGAGAAGTGAGGAAAGAAAGAAAAAGAAGTGAAAGTGATTAAGTGGTATAGGAAAACGAAAGGACAATTAAGAGTGTAAAACTTGGGAACGAACTTTTGACACATTGAAAGATCGGAAGAAAGGACTGGGGAAAAGAAACTTTAATTTGATAAATATTAATAGACAATCCTGACAACAAAATAAGAAAGATTTATTTAAGGTTCATAAGTGAAACTGTGACTGTGACTGTGCGGGAATAAAAGAACAAAAGAGCAACAAGAAAATACACAAATGGAGAAAGTGACTGTGCAACTTGGAATGAGGACATTTTGAATTAAGAGCTGTTGTAAGACAATTAACCAAAAAAAAATCTCTGGATCTGATTTAATAGATATTGGTAAGATACAAACCTATTTAAGTGATGTTGGTAGAAAACTAATTTGATAGAGGTAAATATATTAGAAATTTGTATACAGAATATTGCTTAATACTGATTGAACTTTTTGGATTAATTGAATAATTGTTGGAAAGTGATTCTATAAGCATATGAATTAGATGGTCAAAAAATAATTATATAGTACCGTGTTTCTCCAACAATATGACCTCCCCTAATAGGAAGACCCAGCATGTTTTCTAGGCATAAAATGAAATTAAGCCCCTCCCCCCAAATTTAGGCCTATTTTAAAACATGCAAAATGGGGGGAAGGGCGGGGGGACTTGCCGTTAGGAGCGCCCCACGGGCAGCAATTCCTCGCCACCAGCTGCTCCTAATGGGCGATCATGGCAGAGCACGGAGAGCTCCCTACTCCTGCCAAGCACCTTTGCGGCAGACCCAAGACCTTCAGCGCCCGCTGCTGTTGATTTCCCTTCTGCCCATGCCGCTGCCGCGTTTGGAGCTGCCACTTCCACGTTTGGAGCACCACTGCTGTTTGGAGCTGCCGCTTCTGCGTTTGGAGCACTGCCGCTGTTTGGAGCGCCACTGCCATTTGGAGCGCCACCGCCACTCCAAACAAGGCGGCAGCTCCAAACGCAGAAGTGGCAGCTAGTGGTCCTTTACATACAGTGCAACTCCATCTCCTCTTTTATGGAGTCTGTTTTTTTTGAATAGTTTGTATCCTTCTACCAGTATATTCCAGTCATGGGTTTCATCCCACCAAATATCTGTTATTCCAACTATATCATATTTACCTTCATGTATTTGTAGTTCGAGTTCACCCTGCTTGTTCCCCAGACTTTGTGCATTTGTATATAGGCACTTGAGATCTTTATGTCTGACACTGTGTTTCCTGTCTACATAACCTGTGTTGTGCCTGCCTGCCCCTACTTTCTTGCCACCTGTTTGATTAGTGCACATGGTATGGCACTCACTATTAAATGCTTGGTTTTGGTTGGCATCAAGGTTGATAGTCTTACCTGTACAAACCTCTATTTTGCATGCACTGGTATCCTTACTAGTTTTAGGTTGCTGGGGACAGAGATGTTCTGAATCCATTAATTCTCTGTCCCCGCTGTTCAGTTTAAATGTTTATCCAGGAAATCTGTGAATTTAATTTCAGGTAACTCAGTCCCTTTTTTTGATGGATGCAAACCATCTCTTTTGTACAGTTTTTCATTGGACCAGCTGCAGACATCATGACTAATAAAACTTCCCTTTTACACCACTCCTTTAGCCACACATTAAACTCGGCTACATGCTGCCCTTTCCCTTTTTGTTCCTTGTATACTGGTAGAACCTCTGAAAAGATAAGCCTGCAGTCCATATTATTAAATTCATACCCCAAGCTCTGGAAGTCTTTCTGAACAGAAGTCTTCTTTCTGGGTATGATAGACTCAAAAATAGAAAAAAAATCAATATTTAATCTTGCACATTATAACCGCAGCCAGAATAAGTTATGCTCAAAATTGGAAACTTGTCTATTGTCCCTTCTGAGGAGATGGTCATTAAAAAAATTCACGCGTGTGCAGAGATGGACAGCCTAACCAAATTACTAAAAAACAACAAAGATAGTGAATACTATAAAGTTTGGAACTGTTGGTATGAATGGTTAAAGAAAAAGTAACATTTGATAACTGAATAAGGTATGAAATTATGAAGGACATGGGTTTAATTATAAAGTGTTCTGTGAAATTAAACATTAAAAGAACGAGGAAGGTACTGTAACAAGGTAGTTCACATCAATGTTATGGGGTAAAAGAAAAAAAAGAAAAGAAAAATGTAACCAATGCTCAATACCTGCTGCAAAATGTATATATGTATATATATTTGTTTTCTTAAACGTTGCTACAACTTTAAAAGCACAACTATAATGACGTGGGAAAATACCCGAACAAAGCTGAATACCATACATATATATATATATATGTATTTGTTTATATGTTTGTTTGTTTCTTTTTAAATGTTTTAAATATATGAAACTTAAATAAACTTTATTTTAAAACTCTAAAAAAATAAAAAAAAATAAAAAAGCACCTTTTTTCCTGCTTTTTCAACCGCAGCTGTGTCACTCAAAGCAGCTGCGGTTGAAAAAGCAGGAAATAAAGGTCAGGTAAGAGCCCGGGTGGGCTGGTGGGCCAAAAGAGCAGCAGATATAGTATCGGTTCTATGTATGCTCTCTGTTTGCTGCTCTTCAGAGCAAGCGGTTCTCCAGAGGTGGACGGAACCAGTAGAATCCCATCCCTGGGCTCTCTGTTTATATATTAGTGGCTTGCCATGTCAGTGTGGGTGGGAGAGTTGTTTTCTTCTTGGTAGTTCTTGATTAGGCTGTTGTTTAATGTTGGGTTGGTTGTCTGAGTTGGTAATTCCTTGATTGGGGTATTGTTTACCGCTGGTCTAGCATTAACCTTAGTTTTGATCTCTGCTTATCTGGGTGTTGATTGCAGGCTAGGAGAGTGTGTTTAAGTCTTCTCGTTTCCTTTTTCTCTTTTGAATTGTATGTAGATGTCATTTTAATTCTTTTAAATTGAGTTTGGCTCATGGACACATCCATTGGGTTTTCTTGGCAACACTAAGAAAGGAATTTGTCACTGCTTTTCTCTTTTCACAATTTTGCAATCTAGTCTATAGCCCTGGGATTTCCTGTTGGCTTTCCATCCAGTATTAACTAGGTCCAATTCTCCTTTCCTTTCCCTTTTTTTTTTTTTGAGATTCACCAAGGTCAGAAGGACTCTCCTGCTTCACTTGCCATTGATAAAATTCTCTGAAATTTAGTTTCATGAATTCTGCAGAAAAGCAAACTTTCCAATGATTTTAACGTCAGCATTTATAGCAACGAGAATGGAGTTAAATGCGATATCCGAGTGATAGTATCATAAAATCCTACGGTGGAAAGGTACCTTGGAGGTCTTCCAATTCAACCTCCTGCCCAAGACTCAAATGGTTGTCCAGTCTTTTCTTGAAAACTCCAGTGTTGGAGCACCCACAATTCTGGGAGGCAAGGTTGCTCCACTGATTAATTGTTCTCCTTAGTTTTAGGTTGGATCTGATGAAATTCCATCTATTTCTCTTGTCCTACCTTCAGGTGCTTTGGAGAATATTTGCCATAAAGTTTTGATTTTTTAAAAATAATTATTACTTCTACTTCAAAAATATATTGATTGGATAGATCTTGCAAAAAGAGTGGGGCCACCATGTGGTTTGTTTTTTATAGAAATGACTTCATTTAAATATTGTTTGTTGTTCCACACATTCATGTTTTGGACCTCAATCCTGAATCTGTATGACATATGTTAAGACATTTTAAACTTGTCTGAATATATTATGTATCTAAATATTTATTTATATTTTATTCAATTTGCAAGCATGCTGTCCCACGCTAACCATTTCTGGGTAGCTCTCAATAATAAAACAATACAGAAAACAATAAAATGCAGGCAATTTGCCAAAACATTATTAAAAAAATATATGCACATCTTTAGTATATTTGAATTCTCATAATTGCATACTCAAATTGTTTAACGTAATTAGACTTTCATTATTTGGAGCCCCAGAGATAAGGAAATAGAAATTCTTTTTGCAGTGATTCCTATTATAATCCTACTTTTATATCTAATATATAAATATTAATATAATATATATTTAATCTCCAAGAGCTACTATAATCAGTGTATGCATTTTATGCATTAACAAATACTATAGAAATTATTTTAGGCGAGGGGAAGTGTTAAAGCTATGGGCTCTTATCATTAATAGCATAATATGTGAATATTTTAAGTGTGGTATCTGGATTCTTCATGCCCTTATTTATGATGGTCAAAAGGCTGATATTTCAGCATAGGGAAGATAAATGTGTGCCCTCTTTTGCTGAATGGATAGAAGTCTTGATTGTACTTGACACCAATGAGTGGGTTGCTTATAGATGGAAGCTTTTTATGGACAGGTACAATCAAATATGGGACGACTTACTTGTATAGAATACAGTAAGTTAAAATACTGTCATGTAAATGTATTAGAAATATATATGCTTCGGACTTCCGGTTTGTCGGCTTCGCGGAGTGATAGGGATTCGCGAAGCTGCGCGATCCCTGCCGCGCTAGCCGTTTTGGGGCTCCGATCCGGACGGAGTCGGAGCTAGGCTGCCCTGCAGGGGCAGCTGAAGGTAGGGGGATCCGGAGAGGGGTTTGTGGGTGTTGCAGACCCCTCCCCGGCCGGCAGAACCCCCTTTTCCCAGGACGGTGCAGCGGCGGTCCGTAATGGCCGCCACAAAGAAGCTGGCAGCCGGGTAAGAATGCTCAGGAGGAAGTGGAGAAAGTGTTCGATAGGAGAAAGTTTTTCTTGGTTCCTAGGACTCTAAGACATATTTAACAAAATTCCTGAAAAGTATGACTTTCTGAATGATACCTGCGAGAAGAGGAAAAAAGCGGCAGTTTGATGGTGCTGAAGGGAAAGCTTACCCTCTTATTCCTACGGAATAAAAAGTGAATATTAAGAAACCTATTTTTTTAGGTGAAAACTGGCTTTGAGCGATGAGTGGGAAAAGAGAGGACTAAAAAAAAAAAATATTTGTATGCTAAGACTTTGTTGGAGGAGATGCCTTAAGGATTGAAAGACTAAAATATATTGCAATAAGATTTTAAGAAACAGATTTGGACTTTCTTTTTCTCTGATTGATACTACCCTAGGAGGAGAAAGTGAGAACTCTGCCTTGGTTTGGACTGATTGATAACTTTGGGACTGTTTTATTTTTTATTTGGAATATTCTGGTTGTTGTAAGAAGAAAGAAGGGGAAAAGAAAAGAAAAGATTTATAATGGCTCTTTCTATTGAGGAACTGAGAAAAGATTATGAACAAGCAAAAAAAATGGTAAAGCTGGTTTGAAAGAAGCCTTCCTTTTTTTAGAAATGGCGCTTATTAACTATCAACAAACATTACAACAGATGAAGACAGCAGAAGAAGAAGAAGGAGAGGAAGCCATCTTTAATAAATCTCAGAAGGAAGAGGGAAAGGAAGAGAAATAAAGGACTTAAGATTTAAAAAACATTTAAGAAAGGGAAAAATAAGGTGCAAAATCAATATAAGGATAGTAAACAAAAGGGAAAAGGAATACGACAGAGAAGGGAAGCCAGTAAGGCAGAGGCTAGAAGAAGGGGGGGGTAGAAAGGTTTGTTGGGAGAAGAAAGAAAGGGAAAAGGTGGAGAAAAGCTACAAAGTTTTGAAATTAAATGGGAAAAAATGAATTTTTTTTAGGGATAAAGGATAAAGTATAATTTCTTCAAAGAGATTTTGCAAGGTACATAAGATGATATTGTAGTATTGTATTAGAAATAGAAAACTTAAATGGCTTAAGAGTTGATAAGAGATTAAAATGTTGAAATGTTAATAATGATTGGTTTTAAAATTTAATAATATGAGGGAGGTTTAGAATATTGAGTTTTAATTAAAGAGTTTAATAAGATTATGGTATTGATGTTATTATAAAATTTTTATTATAGTATTTGTTTTTAATATTTAGATCTATTGTTTAACTATGTATTTAATTATTCTGGATGTATTATTCAGATAGAATGTACCAAGCAAAATCGGATTGGGTATTGGGTGGTATTTTAAAGATTAACTTGATTAATTTAGTGGGGAGATAGAAAGGCATCATACTCTGATTAGTGATTTTAGGAGAAATTTCTTTTTTTTATAAGGAATGAGACAAAGGTACAATAAAGAATGGACAAAATATACAAATATAATGACTCAAATTAAGATGATTAATTAAGATAGAATTAAGAAGAGTGAAATATGTGGAGAAGTTAATATAGAAGACTTAGAATGGTAAATAAAATAAGTAATGATATGTAAGATGAGCATGAATACAGTTGAAGTCCATGAAGAGAGAGATACCTGGGTCCAAGTTACTTTCCAAAAAGATTTTTTTATGTTTTGTGTGTTGTGTATATATGTTTTCTTTTTTGGGGGAGAATTAATAAAACCTTGCAGAAATATAGAATGAGAATAATGGTAATTAAGTCAGAAAGAAATAGATGAAATAATAATAATAAAATTGAATAAGAGTAAAGAGAAATAAAGAGAAATTGGATAAGAGGTTTTTGTATGTTTATATGGAAATGGTTTAAAACAGAATTATAGTTCATCTGACTTGTTAAATTTATAATGGAAAAAGGTTTAAATATGTAATGGATAATGATGACTTGTGTGTTTTGAAAATTAATAAAACTTGTTTAAAAAAAAAAAGAAATATATATGCTTCATAGAATTATAATGATGATATATGTTTCCTTTGTCATCTTTTTTCACTTTTCTGTTATAAGACTTTAAATTAATGTTTTTCTGTTTGATGATGTATTATTCTTGTGTTTTTGTTTATTAATTAAAAAGCAATAAAATAATTGCAATATAGATAGTCCTTGACTTATAACAGTCCATTTAGTGACAATGGCACGGAAAAAGTGACTTATGACCATTTTTCACACTTATGGCCATTGCAGCACCCCCCAAGATCTTGTGATCAGAATTCAGATGCTTGGCAACTCACTCATATTTGTGACATTTGCTGTGTCCCAGAGTCATGTGGTCACCTTTGCGATTTGTGGTATCGAATAGAAAAACAGAGTTGGGAGGGACCTTGGAGGTCTTCTAGTCCAACCCCCTGCCTAGGCAGGAAACCCTACACCACTTCGGACAAATGGTTATCCAGTCTCTTGTTAAAAACTTCCAATGTTGGAGCATTTACAACTTCTGGAGGCCAGTTGTTCCACTGCTTAATTGTTCTAATTGTCAGGTAATTTCTCCTTAGTTGCTTCTCTGCTTGGTCAGTTTCTATCCTTATTGCTTCTTCCCCTGCCTTCTGGTGCTTTGGATGATAGCTTGACTCCCTCCTCTTCTTTTGGGGCAGCCCCTGAGATATTGGAAGACTGCTATCCTGTCTCCCCTGGTCCTTCTCTTCGTCAAACTAGACTTGCCCCGTTCCAGCAACCGTTCATCGTTCATCGCATGTTTTAGCCTCCAGCCTCCTAATCCTCTTTGTGGCTCTTCTCTGCACTCTTTCTAGAGTCTCAACAACTTTTTTACATCCTGGTGACCAAAACTGCGTGCAGGATTCCAAGTGTGACTTTCTGACAAGCAAAGTCAATGGGGAACACAGATTCATTTAACAACCGTGTTACTAACTTAACTGCAGCGATTCACTTAACAACTGTGGCAAGAAAGGTCATAAAACGGGGCCAAATTCACTTAAATGCTTCACTTAGCAACATAAATGTTGGGCTCATTCATGGTCATAAGTCAAGGGCTACCTGTATCTAATATTTATTATTTGCTTATTTATTCTATTTCTACAGCCACCCATCTCAATCCAACTGACTCTGGGCCATGAGCAATATCTCAATAATTAAAACCATAAAAACTGTTATAAATTATACATACATGACACCAAGAATTATCATAATAATTACATAAAGTTAGCAGGAATCAATGTGCAAGTTAGTATCAAAATTGTATGATTGATACCATATATTATATATGTGTCTTCCATTAAATCAAATAGTAGTAATTAGATTATATTTCAGACCTACTCATGAACTGCAACACGGTGTGCATTAACCTAATTGTGCAGGAGTGAAAATAATTTTTGTGGGTATTTGTTGTATAATACAGTATCTTAAATAGTTTACATAATGCATGTGAAAGAAGGAATACAATTTTACTCTGTTAAAACACCATTTTTTCTGTTAATTGATTTTAGTAATTAGCAGTTGAGATAATAATGTACTATGCCTCTGCAAAGATGAATGAGTATTTTTAAGAATGTGTGCACTTAGCTATAATTGGTCTTTTTAATGGATTTGAATATAAATCTGTGAAGAACATTTGCAAAAATGGAAGAACAGTTTATGGAAGACTGTGGCAACTCATTTGGTATCTTCCCATAGAAGAGCCGTGATCAGAGGTGGCATTCAGCCGGTTTGGACCAGTTCTGGAGAACCAGCAGCAGAAATGTTGAGTAGTTGGGAGAACCGGCCAATCCCACCTCTGACTGGACCCGCCAACCCCATCTCTTCTCTGCCTCCCATTGAGTCCCAGCTGATCGTCTGGGTCTCCTTTGGTTGCCCTGCACAGGAGAACGGAGCTGGAAAGCAGGTTATGGGGTGGGGAGGGAAGGGGGATTTTGCAGTATCCTTCTCCTGCCATGCCCACCAAGCCATGCCCACAGAAACGGTAGTAAAAATTTTTGAATCTCACCACTGGCCATGATGGCACAGTGGTTAGAATGTAGTATTACAGGCTAACTCACTGCCCATTGCCAGGCGTTCGATCCTGACTGGTTCAAGGTTGACACAGCCTTCCGTTCTTCCGAGGTCATAAAATGAGGACTCAGATTGTTGGGGGCAAAAGGCTGACTCTGTAAACCGCTTAGAGAGGGTTATAAAAACACTGTGAAGCGGTATTTAAGTCTAACTGCTATTGCTATTGCTATATCGATGATGGTATTGCCTTTTAGGTATTGCGTGCTTTAGGACTGTTGTGAACAGGTGTGAGAGTGGTACCAGTACGGATTCCCAACTTGCTTGCACATATAGTTGAAACATATGCTTTAGCGTGGAAACAGATGCTATTAATTGAAATGATTTAACTACATATATATTTAAACATTACTGGTATTCTAGCTATACACACAGACCAAACACCAAATAGAAAAGGCCAATCCAGCAGCTCTCATCCATCTTATCTCTCTACAACTTTGAAATAGAAACGTCACAAAACAATTAAAGTATTTATTGATATCCCACCTTTATTTTTTATTTTTTATAAATATGCTCAATATTCCTTCCTCCTCCTGTTTTCCCCACAACAGCCACCCTGTGAAGTGAGCTGGGTTGAGAGAGTGGGGCTGGCCCAAAGTCACCCAATTGGCTTTCATGGCTAAGGCAGGACTGGAATTCAGCATCTCCTGGTGATTGACTCAAATTCACCCAGCCAGGTTTTATGTCTAAGGCAGGACTAGAACTCACTGTCTCCTGGTGATTGACCCCAAATTACCCTGCTGGAACTAGAACTCACCATCTCCTGATTTCTAGCTTAGAGCCTTAACCAAACAAATAGACCAAAGAAAATGAGGGGTCCTTGGTGGTCTCTGAGCTTGCTTGTTTTCTTGCAGATATTTCATTACCCAACTAGGTAACATCATCAGTGTTAGTAAGGAATGCACTTTGCTGTCAATTTCTATTCTGGTGTCTTGCCCTGTCGGTGTGGGTAGTCATAAGAGAATCTTTGGTTGAGCCGTTTACTGATGGCTCTTTGGCAGTTTCTTGATTGGAGTATTGCTTACTTGAAACAAAAACCAAACAAAAATATGCAATTAAAAAGACATTTTAAAGATGTTAAATATGTAATAAGAATTAGGGAGAAAAGAAAAACAGAAAAGCAGGAACAAAACCCTGTTTCTCCAACATTCACACAAAATCCTGGTGAAGAGATAGGCCATTAACAGATGCAGTATTAGTAGTGTGATAGAACTCGGAGTAGAGAATATTTGAGAATGGAAGCAGGTCTTGGTATTCAGCTCTCCTGCAACGATCTCCTTGGTTAGCTAAGTCTACAGTAGTATCAGGTCTCCTGGATCCAACTTGTTTAGGGCCGTATAACCTGATAATCTTGAAGTTATCTCCGTAGCTAATTAGCAGGAAGTGCAGTTGCTTTAACACAGGTGCAGTGTGTATGACCAGGTGCCCTGTTGGGCAAATTGGCCACTGCATTCTGCAGCCGATTTACTTTTGATGTAAGATCTGGCTTCTAAATGGTTTTAAAATGTCTGATTGTTTGTTTTGTTTTAACCATTCAGTTGTGTCTGACTCCTGGCACAGCTTCTTTTCAGTTGTCGGATGTTCGACTTGGTATCTGCTTTGATATTATCAAGCCAATGTGTGCTTTCCTTGCCCCTTCTTCTTGTTCCATTGACTTCTCCAATGCATCATTGACTTCTCCAATGAATTTGCACATGGCCAAAGTAAATGTCTATTAGGTTCTTCCAAAACTTTAAAAAAAAGTGTGATCTGTTCCCACCCAACTTCACAAAAGAGACAGACCTTCCCTTTACACAGCATAAGAGAAAAAGAAGTAGAAACTTCTCCTCCATGCTGCATCAAGAGCCCAGGATGGGTTGACTCCTTCCTACGACGTCATTTAGCTGAGTCTGTACTAAGATATAAAAGCCAGCCCCCGGGAGAGACCCCAGCATTTGACTCAGCTCCTTTCAGTCAGTAGCTGTGTCTCTGAAAGCGTTCCGTTAGATAGCACTCACCAGCGATCTTCAGTACTTTTTCCTCGCTTCAAGCAGCTCTCAGGGATCTGGGCAGCTGCTCTTCCAGGAGAGCAGGGCTCTCTCTCCTGCAACGTTGGGAGCAGCGTTACCAGAGCTCTGTGCAGGCAAGCTGGGCAGCGTCTGTAGACCTCTCCCTCACCTGCGGTTTTGAACGATCATAAAAAACGATCGCCAAACCGATAAGAGCGCAAGCCAGCTGATCGTGTGGCCGGCAGCTCTTTATAGCCTAAGGAGCGATTCTTTGATTTCAGGGCCTGTTTCCCCTAGTCAGCGGCCATCTTGGATTGAAGCCATCCACCACGAGGTGAGCGGCCATTTTGTAAGCCCGGGGGCCATTTTATTCCCTAAGGGCTTCATAAAAATTTCTAAACAGTTTCTTTCCAACGCAAGAGCCTTTATTCTACAAATGGAGCAAGATAAGGCTCAGGCAGAGCTCCCCCCGCCCAGTGGAACAGTCTCTTAAGCCGAATAAGAGAAAAAGACGTAGGCAACGCACCCAATCAGTCCAGAGGGAGGTGGCTGCTAAAATCAGAGCTAAGGCTCTAGCCCCTAAGAAGGCAACTCAGGCTGAGTTGAGGTCAGAGAAGCGCAGGCATGCAGCCCTAGAGAGGCAGTTCAACAGAACTATTCAGCAGAAGGGAGTGCAACTACAGCATGTTTGAGGTGATACTCATGGGCCCCAGCCAAGCCCTCCCAGGGGAGGAGAAGTTATCTATGAGCCTTTCCATCCTCCATCCTGGTCTCCTGAGGCCCTTGCAGGACAATCAGATCCTCAGGATCTCAGCAGATCTGGGCCTTATTTCCAACAGGCTTCTGGGCCCTATGCTCCTCCCCCTCCCTCCAGGCCTCGAACCTCTCCTCAATCTAGGCCTGGAGCCACCTTCACTCCCACAGCAGTGGGCCTTCGGCCTTCAGCCCCTACCTTTGAGCAATAGACCAGGGGATATCCAAGATGTTGTCTCATTGACCATTAGGCAGGGGTTGGCTGAAGGCTTCAAGCAAATCCTTCGACCTCTGGAAAGGGTTTAGGCCCTTCTCCCTTCTCAATCTATAACTTCCTTGCCTCATCACCCTGATTTACACAGGTCCCAGGACCTCAGGGTCCATTCTTCTCTATCAGAATGGAAGGAGGTTGATGAGGAGGGAAGGGCTTCACCATCTGAACACAGTTACTCCTCTCGTTCAGAGTGTGAAGAGGGTGAGACTTTTGAACAAAATCTTTCAGAGGAAGAGGATTCTCACCCAGAGCAGACATCCTCTGCATTGGTCTTCAAACCTACTATCTTCAGGCCATTACTCAGCAAGGCTTTGGTCACTGCCAAGCTGTCGCCAGAGGAAGGGGCTCCTGAGCCACAAGGAAATCCCTCTAGCCAAGGGGACTTGCTCTTCTCCAAGCCTGTAGTGCATGCAGAGGTTTTGCCTTCTCCCACTTTGTTCCTGGACATAGTCAAGGAACAGTGCGCTTCTCCCTTGGCAGGTCCTCGCCCATCTTCTCTGGATAAGCGTTTCTACAATGGCAGCGCAGTCCTGGACAATGCCCTGGCAGTGCCTTCTGTTGACATTCCGGTTCCGGCCTCGTTCTCATCTTCTGGCACTCCCACGGAGCCAGAAGATATCCTGAAACCAGATGATAAACGTTCCGAACAGACCCTCAAGCGCAATCACCAGGCCACTGCATGGGCTGTTCGGGCTTCAACGGCAGCATCCTTTTTCACGAGGGCATCCATACAGTGGCTGCGCCAACTCCAGAATAGATTGCCTGCTTCTGACCTTCGGTCTCACCAAGACCTTAATAAGATTATCGCAGCGGTGGAATTCACTGCGGATGCCATTCTCAATTCCGCCAAATTTGCATCCAAGGCCATGGCATCATCAGTAGCAGCAAGAAGACTTATGGCTCTGAAATTGGCAGGCGGAGTCACGCCTAAAATGGAAGCTGGCTTCAGTTCCATTCACAGGCGATAAGCATTTTGGCGATGCTCTGGAACCTTATCGAAACCAGAGATAAACGTAAAATTCTCTCTTCTTCTGGGAAGAAAGCCGACTATCGCCCTGCTCCTTATCGCCCTCCTGCCTTTTGAGTGGAGACCTCATCTCACTTCCCTCGCTCTCAGAAGCCCTACTCCCAACGCCAAGACCAACGTGCAGAAGCATCTGGCAGGCAACAACCTTCTACTGGTAAACGGCCCTTTCGGAGGGGAGGGGGTCGTTCCTTCCGGCGCTCTAAGTAATCCCTCGTCCCCCACCCACCGGAAGTCGCCTAGACTTCTTTGCCTCCAAATGGGAGGAGTCAACGATGGATGCCTGGGTGCTCAGCACTATTAGGTCAGGGTTACAATTGGACTTCCTAACTCCACCCCCAGAAAATTTTTTGATCTGTCCTGTCTCTTGGGACGTTTCAAGGCGAGCCCTCATGAATCAGGCCATTCAGCACCTTCTTGAAATCAGGGCTATTCAACCTGTTCCCCCCTCTCAATGGGGACGTGGACTTTACTCTCGCCTTTTAATCGTTCCCAAAGCCTTGTGGGGGAGAGGTGGCAAACCATCCTTGATCTAAAATTTCTCAACCAATTTGTAAAATACAGGCAATTTAAAATGCAGACTCTGCGTTCTATTTTAGAGAGCGTTCGGGAGGGTGACCTCTCTTCCATTGATCTCATGGAGGCTTACCTCCACATCCCAGTTTGGCCTCATCATCGCCAGTTTCTCCGTTTCTGTTATCAGAATACCCATTACCAGTATCGAGCACTTACCTTCGGCTTCTCATCGGCTCCAAGGGTCTTCACAAAGGTTCTGGCAGCATTGATGGCATCTCTGCATTCTGTTCCAGTCAACACCAAAAAAAGACAACTATCTCCCACAACCAAATTGCAACACTTGGGAGCAGTCATCGATACCACGTCGTGCCAGGTTTTCCTGTCCCCAGCTCGTGGAAAGAGCCTTGCAGAGATCATCAGCCAGACCCAGCAACATCAAACTGTCCCCCTGTTGCTGCTGTCCAAACTTCTGGGGAAGATGGTCTCCTGTATTGGCATCGTTCCATGGGCACGGCTCCACTCCCGACCCCTCCAATGGTTCCTGCTTCCCTACCAAAGAGCAGGAACCAGCCACTCATCCATCAGGGTCCGGCTCCTGCCGCAAATCAGGAGATCTCTCAATTGGTGGCGTTCCCCATCAATCTGGAGGGGACTCCTGTTCAGGGACCCAGACAGGCTAGTGATAACCACCGATGCCAGCCTCCTCGGTTGGGGTTCCCATATGCAGGGCCAGATAGCTCAGGGCGTTTGGTCCAGGTCAGAACAGACCCTTCCCATAAATTGGCTAGAGCTCAGAGCCATTTTTCTGGCTCTCAAGCATTTCAGGAAATCAGTGACCGGCTCTCATATTCTAGTCCTTACGGACAACATGGCTGCAAAGGCTCATGTCAACCGGCAAGGGGAGATGAGGTCCAAAGCCCTCGTGAGAGAGGCTCTACGGTTGGGGTTATGGGCAGAGAAACACCTGTTGTCGATCTCGGCGGACCACATCTCCGGGGTCGACAACTCCCAGGCCGACTGGCTCAGCAGGAGCCTAGTCGACCAGGCAGAATGGTCCATTCCTCCGTCTCTATTCAGGGATCTTTCCCTCAGATTCGGAACACCGGAGGTGGATCTCTTCTCCACTCCTCAAAACGCCCAAGTCACCAGATTCTTCACCAGGTTTCCTTGCCAGGGAGCGGAGGGGACCGATGCTCTTCGGTGCAGATGGCCCAAAGGTCTCCTCTATGCCTTTCCCCCGCTTCCCATCATTCCGGCAGTAATTCGGAAGATGTTGGAGGAACGTGCGGAGCTCCTCCTCCTGGCACCCTATTGGCCAAGGAGGCCCTGGTTTGCGGACCTGGTCAACCTATCGGTGGCTTCTCCTTGGAGGATCCTAGCCCATCTAATCTCCCTTCACCAGAGGGCCCTGCTCCACCCAGAGCCCCAGTGGTTCAAGCTGACCATGTGGCAGTTGAGCGGCAGCGGCTAGAGGAGGCTGATCTTCCAGAAAGGGTCATCCTTACTATCCTGGCGTCTCGCAAACCTTCTACAAGGCGCATCTATGATGCCACCTGGAAGGCTTTTTCCCGATGGTGCCTCAGGGAGGGTCTTTCTCCTGCTTCAGCCCAGTTGGCAGAAGTTCTTAGCTTCCTTCAGCATGGACTGGAGAAAGGTGCAGCCCTCTCCTCGGTCCTTTCATGGGGTTCGTTTCCTTCCTTATCCCATCACCCTTCAGGTTTTTGAAAGGGGCTTCCAACCTGCACCTACTGGTGGTTCACAGGTATCCTTCCTGGGACCTTCATATGGTCCTTAATGCCCTTATGAAGCCCCCCTTTGAACCCCTTAGAACAGTGTCTCTCCGTTTCCTGATTCTGAAGGTAGCGTTCCTTGTTTCCATCACTTCAGCCAGGCGGGTATCTGAGCTCGCTGCTTTTTCCATCAGACAGGACCTTTGTTCCTTTCACAATGATAGGGTTGTTCTCTGTCTGGACCCCTCATTTATTCCGAAGGTTAACACCTGGTTTCACAGGTCCCAGGACATTGTGTTGCCTGACTTCTGTCTGCTCCCACACCATGACTTAGAGTGACAGTGGCACACTCTAGATGTAAGAAGGGCTCTTAGAATATACATTAAGTGCACTTCCTTCAGGAAGTCGGAAGCCATGTTTGTTTCCTTTTTCCCTTCTCACTTGGGGCACAAGGCCTCTTCTCCTACTATTAGGTGAGTCAGGTCTTGCATTGAGCAGGCCAACAAAGCTGCGGCCCTTCCAGTTCCCTGAGGTCTGACGGCGCACTCTCCCAGAAGCGCGGCCACTTCTGCTGCCTGGGCGACCCAAGCATCCTTGGAGGAGATCTGTCATGCGGCCACGTGGACATCCCCATCTCCTTTCATCAGACACTACCGTCTGGATGCCTTTGCCTCGGCGACTGCAGCCTTCGGCAGACGGGTGCTTCAGCAAGTGGTTCCACAGTCAGTGTGATGAGCCGGACGAGGACCCGCCTGTGGACATGCAAGCTTTGGTATGTCCCATCCTGGGCTCTCGATGCAGCATGGAGGAGAATGGGCGTTGGTGGAAGTTACCCTGAACGCCCTTTCTATCTGTGCTGCAAGAGAGCCCAGCCCCTCCCTTGATTCATCCGGAGAGGGTAAGGCATATTTCTGTATTTATTTTGGGCTTTCAGAGACACCTTTCAGTCTGTCAAGTATCTTCGCCAAAGCTGGGGTCTCTCCTGGGGGCTGGCTTTTATATCTTAGTACAGACTCGGCTAAATGTCGTCATAGGAAGGAGTCAACCCATCCTGGGCTCTCGATGCAGCATAGATAGAAAGGCCGTTCACGGTAACCTCTGCCAACGCCCAATCTCCCATTGCTACGCATCTACTATCTGTATTTGGAAATAGCGTACTCATCGGAAGGTTACTAAACTTCTATTAATCTTACTAAAGAAAGCTCTGAGAGACATGCTTTGGGGATTATTTGCTTCCAATTCACGTTGCTATCCATAGCCTGGATGGAGCAAGTTTCCTGTGGGCTTTCAAAAATATTGATGACTCTCAGGTACCTTATGAATATAAATAAGTGTAATGTCCAAAAGGAAAGAGACTTTCCCCCAAAAGGAGATTAAACAGAAGAGCCCCCCCTCCACAGTTTTCACAGCTTTTGCATTATGTGAAGTGCCTCTTTTGAAGGATTTCAGGGAAAATTCTATGGTCTTAGGAGGCATGGAGCATCTTGGCAACAAACTCTTTATGTTTTCTGCATCTCTAGAGAAATATTTTGTAAGGCTTTCAGAGCTCCTTGCTATCCATCAATTGTATTTCAGGTTTTCTTTTTGCTGCTTCTATATGCAGAACCCTGAATAGCTGCATTCTGAAGAACCAGTAGTCCTTCAAAATGCTTTACTAAGTACTTATATTTGAGAAGTTCCATTAGCATTTATGCCTCAATCCTCCATCAGATGAAAGTAGCTAGTAATTTGTTCCAAGAATAAAACGTCACTTCCATTTCTTTCCTGTTCGTACTTGATATTTATTCCACCTCTCCATCTCTTTGGTTAGTTATTAGTTGTAATGGGTTTGTGCCTTGGAGGTCATCTAGTCTAACCCCCCTGCTCTTGCAGGAGACCTATACTGTTTCCAATAGGTGGCTGTCCAGTCTCTTCTTAAAAGCATTCAGCATTGGGGCACTCACAATTTCCAAGGGCAAATTGGTTTGTTGTTCTCACTGTCTGGAATTTTCTCCTTAGTTCTAGGTTGCTTCTCTCCTTGGGTCCTTTCCATCCATTGTTTTTTGTCCTGCCTTCTAGTGCTTTGGTAAACAAGTTAACCCTCTCTTCTTTGTGGCAGTCCTTCAAGTATTGGAAGGCTGCCCTCATGTCACCCCCGGTCTGTCTTTTCACTAGACTATCTGTACCCAATTCCTGCAATCATTCTTCATATGTTTTAGCTTCTAGGCTCCTAATCGTTTTTGTTGCTCAAAAATGTTATCAAAGAGCTCCTTATTCAAGCAGATTATTTCCATGTTATGTTTTTTTTAGTATTGTGTTTAATTATATTATTTTTCAGATTTTCCCGACTCCATCCATGTCTATGGAGCTTCTCAGTCATCCAAGTCATGGCTGGTCCAGAGGTGCTTATTTCAAGAGGCAACTGGACTTTCTTGTTTTTTCTTCGAAGACGTTTCACTTCTCATTCAAGAAGCTTCTTTGGCTTCTGACAGGATAGTGGGGAGTAGAAGAATTTATATTCCTTGCAGACAGCTGGTCATTTGCATCCTTTTGGAGGGTCATTGAGGCCACTTGGAGGTTTGACTGTGTCCTCAGGGTCACCTGAGTGGTGCAAATGGTTCCTGTAGTCTGCAATTTTTTCCCCTCTCTGGAAATCCCTTCCTACTCCCACACCATTCCAGGGGGGTTCAGAGATATGTAGTGTAGACCCTGATCCAGGAATCCAACATTTTCTCAGGGACATTCAGAGTCTTCTGTTCTCAAGCCATGACCTTCGCTTAGAAGCGCGAACAAAAATCGGTCCTGTGCTTCAGACCCTTTTGCCTTCCTGACAAGCTCATGACAGCCTCATGATATTTTTTCCTGGCAGCATCATTTGTTCCAGGTTAAAGCAGAAAAAAGAGACGGTATTCAGCAGTCAGGTCAGCTTCCCTATGAATCTGGGAGAGACGACATCTCTTCGTAGAACGTCTAGTCGACAGATTCCTCTCTCCATTCTTCCAAGCAGAGAGTCGCCCATTGAATCCCCCCCGGTGGCTTTTCCCCTCTGAGAAAGCTGCTGGGTTTCTTCCTTCTGTGCAAAGCTGAGCCTTCCATCTGAGGCTCCTGGAACAAGGGGGGGAACACCGCTCTCCATGAGTCTCTGAGCCACAATTTATGGGGAGGACCTGGAATTGATGGGGCAGCATCCTCAACAGGAACGGTCGTCTGGTTCCCTTGGTCTTTCGGCTTCCATGCTGAAACCTCTCCTCCCCTGGAGGCCCCCTCCCCCGTTTTCTTTGTGTCCTTTTTAGAGAAACTCCTCAACTCCTCCCAACAGGGAATGACCCCAATCCCTCTCTTCCCTCTTTCAGTGCTGCAGAGAGTTTGCCCTTGGCAGAGTTGAACACAACTGAAGTTGTCCTCAAGCAAAAACCCAAGCATGGTATATTGTTGGTCTGAAACGGTGGGGGCGTTTCCCGCTTGAGCCAAGGGATCGTTCTTCCGTTAGACTCACCTTGCAAGTCAACCCAGCCCTTCCCTTCTTCTCCGTGTCTCAGAATCTCCCAAGGTTTTTGCAGCCCAGAAATTCTCCCTTTGCCACACCGCTTGGTATCGGTTCTCCTAGAAAACAAAGCACGTACAATAACACACACGACAGTTCCTACTATTTCCTCCCCCCCCCATCTCAGGAATCTCACAGCTTGCCCTTCCTGTGTAGATTTGGCCAGACCTTCCTTGCCTTCTCTTATCAGCTGCTACCACTCAGGCGCCTCCTAGGGCTTTTCTGCTGCCTTTTGCTGCTGCTTTCCAAAGCTTTTTAATGATGTGTTAATGCTGCCCCGATTGTTAGTCTTTTATTGCTGTTTTTACTTTCTGTATTGGTATCATGTTTTGAATTGCTCCTTTTTATTTTGCAATATATATATATATATATATATATATATATATATATATATATATATATATATATATATATATATATTTTCTTAAGTTTTATGGGTACTTACATGTATGGTGTTCGGCTTGGTTGGAGTATTTTCCCACGTCATTGTAGTTGTTCTTTTAAAGTTGTAGCAACGTTTCAGCAGAATCTCATCTGCCATCATCAGGCTTCTGTATTGTGTCTGTCTGTGAGTCAGACTTTTACAGTGGTTTCAGATTTGAATTTGGGGCAGCCTATTGCTGTGCCAGAATGGTTTTTCTTCATCCTGATTGGTTGGGAGTCTTGGTCTGTGTTTATTGGTCTCGGAGTTTGCTGTGTTCTGCTTGATTGGTGTCTCTAATATCTTCTGTCTGTTTTTGGCTCTTTTTGTATCTTGATTGGCTGGCAGCATTGTGTTGCTTTAATGGAGGCCTTTAGTGCAGCTTGGCTTCGGGTAAATGGACGGCTATCATTAGTTAGGAAGCTGGGTTTCATCTGGGTGCCTGGTTGGGATGTGTTTGAGCTGGAGGTATCAGGGGGATCTGTTTGTGCCCAGGTGTTTGCCTGGCTTGTGGTGTGGAGATTTTTTTGTTTGTGAGTGCAGGCTTCCAAATGATTGACAGCCTGGTGGAATCATCTCTTCTGTTCATGCTTTCTGGTCTTTTTTCAATCTCTAAATATATATATATTTAAATTTTAATCAGTCGTTTCAATTGTTAATCACTTCAAGATCACTTCTTTGCTCCATTTAGACACTGCCCTACTCTGGGTGGCTCACAATAAAAGGCAATAACAAAACCCTGAACAAATGGCAAATCCAGTTAACATACAAGACAAATATCACCTGAGACTCCAAGCACCCTAATCCCCCGCAGCCTGGGAGGAGGGCCAGGTCTTTAAAGCTTTCTAAGAGCCACAGTGGTGCAGTGGTTAGAGTGCAATACTGCAGCAGGCTCCTTTTGCTGATCACTGGCTGCCAGCAGTTTGGCAGTTCGATCCTGACTGGCTGACTCAGGTTGACTCAGCCGTCCCTCCTTCCGAGGTAGGTAAAATGAGGACCCCGATTGCTGGGGGGGCAAGAGGCTGACTTTGTCAAACTGCTTAGAGAAGGCTGTAAAAGCCCCGTGAAGCGGTGTTTAAATCTGAGGGCTATGGCTATTGCTAGAGTGCCATTAGAAGTGGCATGAGAGAGATTTTGAATGAATTACAATGTCCAGGGCATTGCAGTCACTTGCAGTACTTTAAAACTGTTTTGTAATTTTATAGCAGCATTATTATTAACACCCATGTGGATAAGCAGGAACAGGTGTTAAATGGGATGAAGGCAGAGGTAAAGATTCCCTCGGTCCAGGGGTGGGCTGCCGGATGGCTGGCGAGGTTTGGGTGAACCCCAACTCTGATCTCTGGCTGGGCCTGCCCACCCACCCACCCTTGTGCTGTGCTTTCCCTAAAGAGCTAACTTCCCACCTGCCCAGGCTGCCCAGGAAAGTTTCTGCGCCGCCCTGCTGCCCTCACCGGAGCTGCCTGAGTCAATTAGCGGCCTGTCTGAAGCTGTGTTTCAGCCCCAAAGCGACTTGTGTGCGCTCACAGCCAGCGAACCCCTTGCCAACGAAAGTGCAGCCTCTGTCCAGTCGGGTTAAACTCTAAGGAGAAAACGCCTCTCGGTTTCTTAGCCGAGGGAGCCAGTGCGTAGTCACGCTGGCCACATGGCCACAGAAGAGTTGAACCAAAAGACACTTTTGAAGTCATGTGTCCAGCATGGCTAGGTGCAAGGGGCACGGGATGGTTTTACTGTCCCACCAAAGGGGTACCTGTTGATCTACTTGCATTTGGATGCTATTGAACTGCCAGGTGGGCAGGAGCTGGGGCAAGGGTGGGAGCTCACCCCATTGCGCAGTGCTCGGGTCTCAAACCAGTGTGTTTAATCGCAGAGCCACTTGGACTTCTATACTGCTTCACAGTGCTTTACAGCCCTCTCTGTGTTTACAGAGTCAGCCTATTGCCCCCCCCCCCGCAACACCCCCCCCCCAGGTGATAAACCTTGGCAATCCTAGATACCTGTACCAGGAGGGCACCACATTGCCGCTCGTACCTTCCTACCTCTCCTGCTTTTGAACAACTTTCTCTGCCCTGTTGTTGATCTTTAGTTGACCCACATGGAGGACTCTCCGTGTGATATCTGTGTGCTCTTCACTTCCTCTTGGTGAGTTTTAAAGCAAAAGGGCACTCCAGTCCTTCCTCCAGCAAGGAGAGAAGTTTGCATTTGAATGGAATGGAATTGACTGCCGTATTTGACCAAGTGTGTTTAGGCACACAAGGGTGGTCTCCTCCTCCTCCTCCTCCTCCTCCTCCTCCTCCTCCTCCTCCTCCTCCTCCTCCTCCTCCTCCTCCTCCCTTTTCTTCCTCCTCCTCCTCCTCCTCCTCCTCCTCCTCCTCCTCCTCCTCCTCCTCCTCCTCCTCCTCCCTCCTCCTCCTCCTCCTCCTCCTCTTCTCCTCCTCCTCCTCCTCCTCCTCCTCCTCCTCCTCCTCCTCCTCCTCTTCTTCTTCTTCTCCTCCTCCTCCTCCTCCTCCTCCTCCTCCTCCTCCTCCTCCTCCTCCTCCTCCTCCTCCTCCTCCTCCTCCTCCTCCTCCTCCTCCTCTCACTCCTCCTCCCCTCTCCCTCCTCCTTTCAAAATCTGCTTTTGACTTCTTTCTCCCTTTCTCTTCCTTCCCAAAATCCAATTTTCTCTCCGCTTGCACTTATTGTGAGTTCCCAGCTATCTGTCTTCTACCCTAAGGTTGTTTTCTGAAACACAAGTTAAGCTGAAGCTGCAAAACTTCATTTGGATGATGGTACCAGCCTTACTAGCCCTCTAAAAGCATGCTGCAATCATTTTTACACCAACCGTTTAAGACCACATCTTTTAGTTACTGCTCAGATATCCCAATATCTGTGGAGTAGATGTGGTACTTGAAGAGCGGAAGAATGTATATGTTGGCATCTATTTGATAACCTTTTTGTGATTTGAAGTCAGTGCAATATGCATCTCGAGCTACAATGTTTTGTGGCTTGCTTTGATGATGATGAATTATTGGGTTCGCTCAAATGCTACTGTCAGAATAAGATCACAGATTATTTAAACCATGTCATTTTTCATCCTGATGGTTCTTAATCTGGTATTAAAATGCCATGAACATTGACTTATCTTGCATAGCAGTTGATTCAGTTATCGGAGACAATAGCAACATATTTCATACCATGCCATTATTTTAACATTTATTCTAATTTTTGTGCCAGAGTGTCCCCAGATTCTTTTGAAATATGCTGAAATAACCGTGTTATAGTTAGTCCTCAACTTACAGCCCTTTGTTTTGCAATAATTTGAAGTTATGACAGCCTCAGAAAAAGGAACTCATGACCCGTCCTTGAACTTAGAACCATGGCACCAAGGTTGTGCTTATGAGCCAGATGGCCTTGGCTAATACCGAAGGAGCTTGTCTGTCGATCTGGAGGTCTTGAGAAAATACAGCAGGTCTCCACCCCCTGGGCAGCCTGAAGTGATGGGATCCTCTCTCACTGCAGGTATCTCCTTGCTTTAGCTGGGCGGATGGGGTGACCTTGCATGACCCTGCATGACCCTGCTGGGGGTAACCCTCCCAAAATTTATGCTGCTAAGTGATAAATTTGTTAAGTGAGTTTTGTCCCATATTATGGCTTTGCTTGCCACATGTGTTAGGTGAATCACCGCAGTTGTTAAATTAGGAACACGGTTGTTAAGTGAATCTGGTTTCCCCATTGACTTGGCTTGTCAGAAGGTCGCAAGAGGGGATCACGTGACCCCCCAGGGACGCTGCGGCCATCAGTTGCCGAGCATCCAAATGTAAATCCAGTAACTGTGGGGATACTGAAACGGCCATAAGTGTGAAAAACGATCATGTCACTTTTTTACGTGGTTGTAACATCACACTGTTACGAAGTGAACTGATATAAGATGAAGACTCTTTGCAAACACCCATTTGCTCCTGGTACACTCCCTGCAATATGCAATATGGTATATGCAATATGGAAACATACCTATGAGAGTAATTGGGTGGGGGGAGTAAACCCTTAGCAGCATCAAATTATTTTTGTGATAGAATTTTATCCTCCAACTGTTTAACCGTAGATTTCTTAAGGAATACTGTGGGCATTTCCTGCCTATTTCCAAAGATACCATCAGACGTTATTATTCTGATCATACATACAGCATTATCATATTTGGCACCCAGTTGTGGGTTTAACTGTTAATGGTTTTGAAGGTTCTACTAATATTCATGTCTGGAATTTAAAGAGCGCCCTTGAAGCTTGCATTCACAGTATAAATCTTCAAGGATAGATAAACCCTAATTAAATTTGGCAAATGCTTCTGTAAAGAACTAGCTTCATGGTAGATTGTTGCCATTATGGAGAATTTCGGAGCAGCCAGTATTGACTCAGATTTTTTTTCAAAAAAATATTATTTTATGAACTGGCTTTCTTTTGCCTCTTGCAAAATATGGGAGTGGTGTTTGAGACCGTGTTTTAAAACATTAAGGCTTCAGTGGAGCAGACAGAAAAGCACAAACACAACTTCATCCTTTATTATGATCACTTTTTATTGTCACCAGCTTTTTAAACCAGTTCCAAAAATATTCTTATTGTAATATTATTATTATTTTTTGGGAAATCAAGAACTCTATAATAATGTTGAGCTCTTCACACCAAAGCAATTCTTCTTGAACTGTAGTGTTTTTAATATCTATTGGGAAAACGTAGCACAATCTTGTTTGCATCCTTGACGGTGGTTGTAATTTATAATCTGCTCTTTGCTTGAGGAGAAAGGATAGAAGAGAAAGAAGGGAGCCCTTATTACACAAATGCTGCAGTGAGAAATTAGGATGCTAACCATGAAAAACAGATGCTGGAAGTTAGAAACCGAAGGTTAAAGCTAGACAAAGAACATAAATAAATGGAGCTGGCTTTAATTTAGCCATGTGGAGGCAATCACTGAATTGGCACAATTGGCAGGAGAGAGAGTGACTGTTTATAGACATTTTCTTGCTATTCTTGTTTTGTAGAACAAGTGGAAGATTTAATTTCATGATGTAATCGTCACTTATAAACTAGTTTATAGCAAACAGGATAAAGAAAAAGGCAGAACTTAAGTGGGAGTTGCTCCAACAGAACCATTTAAGGATTACTTACAACCTTGGCTGTGTCAAAGCATTGGAAGTCCTTGACATTAAAAAAAAAAAATCCTTCATTATGGAAGACAAAGTTTACGAAATTCTCTGGCCATCTTAGCCCAGGAGTGAGGAAAGTGCACCACCAAAAGGTGATCAGGGCAGAAATCATGGGTGGCGATTTTCTCTTGCTCTATTACATGAGTTGAACATGTCAACCCTGAAGCTGACCTGGGCAAAGCCACCACGGAGCTTCGGTGCTGCCCCACTGGAGCGAGGGATTGGCGTGGGGTAGAGACAGCTGGGCTGGTGTAGTCAAAAGAAAACACTTCCTCCCGGGACCCAAGGACGTTCTCACACCTGGCCGGAGGAAGGAGGAGTGATGTCACCAGACCAGCGGATGCTGCAGTGATTGGGCCATGGGACTGACTGTTTGGGATTAGGGGGGGGGGGAAACTTTCACTTTTAATTAGGTGAAACCCAAGGGGCCCCTCAGAGCTGATCTTCACCAGATGCGCCAATATGAAATTCCCAATACAGCCATTCTTTGAGGAATCGCCTGCCTTGGAGTTCTTGCTTGCAATGGGTCTATTACTTGGAACCCTGACAGAATATTTTTTTTTAAAAAAAATATTAGGCCTGGTCTCATTCCACATAGCTTTCTCCTCTACAGTTGTAAGTCTCACTTAGGGGCTTTCAGTTGGATTTGGACCCCAGTCCTGTCCAGTGCCTAAAGAAGCTGATAGACCAAACAGTAATATCTTGAGGACAACTTTGTAATGAAGTAGTAGACAAATCATTTTAAAAATTGCATAAATGGAAAAACACTAATGAAATACATTCTATGCCAAAATTATATTTCCAGTGTGGTTGAATTACAGGTAGTAATTCCTTGACTTACAACAGTTCATTTAGTGACTGAAGTGACAATGGCACTGAAAAAGTGACTTATGACTGTTTTTCACACTTACGACTGTTTCTGTACCCCCAGGGTCACGTGATCAAAATTCAGCCACTTGGGAACTGACTCACACTTATGACTGTTGTATTCTGGGGTCATACGATCCCCTTTTCATGACCTTCTGACAAGCAAAGTCAGTGGGAAAACCAAACTAATTTAACAACTGCAGTGATTCTCCTAACGTGGTAAGAAAAATCATAAAATGGGTCAAAACTCACTTAACAAATTTCTCACTTAGCAGTATAATTTTAGGGATCAATTGTGGTCGTAAGTCAAGGACTACCTGTATATTCATGTCCATTTGTATTTATGTCTTTTATTTTTCTCAAGTGATTTCGAATTTTATACGTTGGGATATCCAGTTTTATTCTTTGAGGAAATTTGTAGCTGGCCCAAAGGTATGTTATAAGTATGGTAATAAAATACTGAAAATTCCTCTCATGAACCATTTTTTCTTATTTTACCAAATGTCATTCTACACTGTTGAACCTTCTTCTAGGAAGAGCAGAATATTTAATCTTTCTATAGTGAACAATGTTAGAAGTTTGATTGATGATTCATGACCATTAAGTCTGGGCAGATAGATTTTCTCCACGGTGGTCCATCCCTAACCTCTTCTTTCTTGACTCCCAATGGTGCACTCATTGCCAGGGTAGCCAAGTCCATCCACCTTTCCTTCCTTCTCTTTCCTGCCTTCTCTTTCCTTCCTCGTTGTCCATCATTAGGGCCTCTCCAGAGAGCTCAGTGTTTGTATAATACCATGTTTTCCTGAAAACAAGAGCCAACCGGAAAATAAGCCCTAGCGTGATTTTTCAGGATACTTGTGATATAATCCCTAGCCCCATAACAAGCTTCAGTTAAGATCATCAGAGAGATGGATGGATTTAGTACCATATTTCTCCCAAAATAAGACCCAACCGGAAAATAAGCCCTAATGCATCTTTTGGAATGAAAATTAATATAAGACCCAGTCTTATTTTTGGGGAAACACGGTATGTTCAATTATGATAATTTGAGCCTGGTCATTTATGCCTTGGGTGAGAAATCTGGCTTGATTTGTTTGATGATCTGTCAGTTTGTTTTCTTGGTTGATCGTGGAATTCCTGGGAACTTTTCCCAGCACCAAAGTTCAAAGGTCTCAGTATTCTTCTTTCCTGCTTCTTCAAAGTCCAGATATTAGAAATTTGGCTTTCTTGGAGATTTCATCTCTTATCCAGTTTCTTTTGTTTTGCAATACAGGTAGTTATCAACATACGGCCGTAACTGAGCCCCAAATGTTTATGTTGTTAAGTGAGAAATTTGTTAAATGAGTTTTGCCCCATTTTACTACTTTTCTTGCCACGTGTGCTAAGTGAATCACTGCAGTCGTTAAATTAGTAACATGGTTGTGAAGTGAATCTGGCTTCCCCATTGACTTTGCTTGTCAGAAGGTCACAAAAGGGGATCATGGGACCCCGGGACATTGCAACCGTCATAAATGTGAGTCAGAGACTAGAAGACCTCCAAGGTCCTTTCCAACTCCGTTATTCTAAACTTCTCAAAAGTTGTCAAGCATCCAAATATAAAGCTCATGACCATGGGGATGCTGAAACGGTCACAAGTGTGAAAAACAGTAATAACTCACTCTTTCAGTGCCATTGTAACTTTGAACGGTTACTAAGCAATCTGTTGTAAGTCAAGGACTACCTGTATTTATAGCCTGAGTCAATCCATGTGGAACCTGGATGGGATAAATCCAACAAGAGCCCCCAATGAAAATTATTCAAATCCATAGTGAAGGTTTATCAATTCTATGAAGAATAGAAGTTGGAACACGATAGCCTTTTCAATGTTAAGCTGTTAATCCTTGAATTGAGCTAATAAGCAATTCTTTCTTGGAGAACTACATCCCAAAATTTAAATACATTCATCATTTGAAGGGTAGGTGAGTGTTAATGTATTCATTTATGCCCAATGAATTATTAAAGCTTCTCGATATTGAACATTTTTTAAAAAAATATCTTAATTATGGACACTTCTAGTTTAATTCTTCCCACCTGCTAAGGATTGTAATCATAACACCCTGCTTGTGGTAATGACTCTTAAGATTATATAGGACATATTCTACAGCTTCTGTCCGGATTTTGTATGTCTCTAAAATACAAATAAGTTGTGAAATAAGTTGTGGAAATCCACCTGTTATAAGTTATAAAAAAATGTGAAAAACATCCTCCAGTGGTAAATGCTTCATAATATTTGTTGCTTCTTTATTTTGGAACTTTGAAACAGGTGCAAATCCTTTCTAAATATTTGAATGAAAGGTTTTCCATAGCCAGTTTAAAGATAATCTCATATAGGTCCAGGGACAAAGAAGTAGATTATTTTGTTGCAGGAAATCACATTATTCTTAAGGAATGAATTATTTATTTATATTCAAAATAATCCTAATGGTTTTTAAAATGTTGGGTTTGTTGAACAGAAATTGTAAGACTAGTAGAAACAATTTTAAAAACCCAATATAAAAACATCTTAGATAAATATATGAAGGAAAATTAATCCTTTTCTACTTTTTTCCACTATTGGAAATGTTTCCGATAATTCCGCAAGTAACCTCTCATTATGGAATATATTAGAGATGCACTGTTTCTGTTATTTGGTTAAAAGGTAAAAAAGAAAAAAAGAGCAGCGGTGGGAAATCTATGGCAAGTGACAGAACGTGTCTCAAAAGCTGTATTTGATTTGACAAGTCACAAGTGAAAGCTTGCCTTAAGAGGAATACGAACAACAATTGCAATTAATTGAACCTGATGTAAATTGTTGGTTAAACGGTGAATATCTAGCCATGTTACTTTATTTCTTGAAGCTGAGCGTCTTCTTTATGTACAAAGGCAAGGACTCGCTTTATGCAAAGTAGTATAATTGTTGCACAGGCATCACAATGTCCTGATGTGACATATAAGATGAAAATTGTGACCTTTTTCATTTCAGTCCAGAGAATCTAATTATATGCTACTGCCTGGTCTCCAGCCCCGAGACGAGCAATTAGTTGGGCACTCACAGATCTCTTTGGAAACAGATGGTTGCTCTTTAAAAGCTTCTTGGAGGGAGAAATATACTGACAGGATATGTGCTCATTGTATAAAAAGAGACAAACCCTCCTTACCATCAGAACATTTCTTTCTTTAAATGGGAAAATATTTTATTAAAATATATCCGTTTGCTAGCCAGTATGTGGCCTGGTTGTGCTGACTCTTAGCAGCCACATAAATACATATTCACCTGGATATGCCCAAAATATGACATACAGCGACAAAAAGATTATGAGGAAATTAAAAAAAAAAAAATCTAACCTTATACTGTTTGGGAATTAAATCTTTTTTAGAATGAGGGAGTAGAAGTGTTCTCTGCTGTAGTTTTTCAAGTTTTATATCCTGTACATTTCTTGAATTTATACCTAGTCCTCGACTTACGACAGCAATGGGGACTGGAATCTCCATCGCTAAAGCAAGGCAGCCATGAAGAGTGAGCACCTTGCTTAGCAACAGCGATCCCTCCAGTCCTGGTTGCTGTTGTTAACTTCATCTCCCTGTTGTTTGATGAGGCAACCTCCTGCCGGATTCCCACAAATCAATGGGGAAGCTGGCTGGAAGTCGCCTGTCCCAGGCTGGGAGGCAGGTATGTGACTGCTGTGGGGGGGGACACGAAGCGAGGGGTACATGCGGATAGGAGGGAGCATCAGGAGGGGGCACGAGAGATGCTAAACAGGTAGGGAAGTCGCGGGGGGGGGAATGCAGTGTGAATCGGGGCATATGGGAGAGTGCAAGAGAGGGTTTGGGGGTGTGCGCAGGGGTGCCCAGATGACCGGGGTGCAGCTTGAATGCAGAAGGGCTGGGGAAGGGTGAGTGGCTGGGGGGGGGGGAAGATGACCCCAACAACTTGCAGTCTTCCCACCGGCCTCTCCATTGACTTCCTTGGGAAGCCTCAGGAAAGGTTGGAAGTGGTGACCCCAAGATGGTGAGTTACTTGGCAAGCGGTCATAGGAGCCAGTGGGTTGCCAAGAGGCCAGATTGGATGAAGAGTTCGGTTACATTTGGAGGGTTGACTTTTACGGTTAAGATTTTGATATTAACTATAAAAAGTAAGTAGCTCTCTGTGGGAAGTAGAATTATTTTGGCTATTTTGACTCCCAACAAAGATAAGCAACTTTATGATTTTAGAAACTGGACACTATTCTCTAAGTAGAAGGGAAAAATACGAGCCGGCTTTTTGGGCTTAGAAAACGATACAAAATGTCATAACACTGGAAAGGTTAAGAGAGATCTTTGAAGAATGATAACCTGATTCTATGGGTAAATTATGCCAAAAAGTGTTAATGGGGGAAAGACAGATGTGGAACAAATTTTGTTTGATAAGGCAGAGAACATACTGATAGTGGGACTATAAAGGACAGGCCAAGAGAATGATTTGGAAAAGGATGCTTAATTGGATATACAAAAGAAACTGCTTGAAAATTTAAAAATTAAAAAGGGAAATGATAAACCAAGCAAAAGTTCTGGAAAATTATTATCTTTCTAGTTTTATCAAGGAGGCTTGTTAAACTCTTGAAGAAGTGTCTGCATTGTCAGAAGAATTTAAAAATAAATCCTATGACAATATTTGAATTAACTAAAGATTAAGGCTGTTCGAAGTAAAAGGAAATAATATAAAATGGTGTACTTGATTGAGATTAAAATAAGACCTTTTTTTGCATAATTCTGGCATCTCTTTACAGATGTTCTGCTGACTTCAGGAATGAAAAATCGATGTTTGTGAATTTGCTTATAGATAAGCAATGGAATTTGGGATGAAGAGATTCCTGTTTGTAATCTTATTTGAGAATTAATAGTTACTAGATTGTCTAGATCTTTTTCTTTCTTTTTCTTTTTCTTTTTCTTCTTCTACTTTCTGTTTTTTCTTATTACTTGTTTCTTTTTCTTTTTTGTTTGAGTTTTTTTTTATTATTGTATTCAAAATCCTTCATAAGGATTATAGACAAAAAATCAAAACTTTACCAATTGGAGATAGTGGGTATTTTTTTGTTATAAAAAAGCAGCACCCCAGTTTTATGAAAATTTTAAAGATGGTATAAGAACAGACTGTTATACAGCCAGGTTATAAGAATACATACCCATACATGGGTTTTTTTTCCCTTCATGATGCCGAGTTAGCACTGAGGCTGAATTTGTGTTTTCTACAAACTGGAACATTTATCCATCTGCTTTATTTGCTATTTTCTTTGAAATTAATTGGACAGGTTTATTACTGTAGTTTTTATCATTCTGACAGCAATTTAAACATTTTAATGGCCTGGCTCTTATAACAAAGCATTTTGGATTTTTGACGGGGGGAATTCACTTCACGAAGGTCTTGCTTAGCAACTGAAATTTTGGGGTCATTTGTGGTCATAAGTTGAGGAGTACCTGTATTTGCAAAGAAAAAGAAAAGCTCTTCAAATAACCTTTCAATAAGACTTGGAAAACATTGTCATAGCATACGACAAAGCAAAAACGATAGCAGGATCCAGAAGGGCCCTAACCTAACTGCATTCCTCCTATATGAATGTGAATAATTCATATAGAGGGATATTGCCTTCCCTAGTGGGAGGCAAGGCAGCTTCAGAGCTGTCACTCATTCTTCCCATTGGAAACTGACATCATCTGTGGCAGCCACTTTGATCTGCAATTAAAGGAAATGATAGAGCAGCTGTGGCTTTTCCAAAGATAATCGGAGGTAGTGCTTTCGGGGGGGTGGGGGGAATTATCGCTTTTTTTTCTGCTGAAACATTTCACGAGTCGCTAAAAATGGAGAAGATGATGTTGGAGTGCCTGTAGGAGCATCTGGTCACTCCTCATTTTGTTGTGTTGTGGTTCCTCATTTTGTTGTGGAAGCAACTGCGTTCTCTTCGCTGATGATGTAAAGCTGTTCAATACCACAGACAATACTGCTACCCTTCAAAAAGATCTTGACTATGTATCCGAATGGTCAAACAAATGGCAACTTCAAATCTCAACAAATAAATGCTCTGTCTTACATACTGGCAAAAAAATAATAATCAGAAAATAAAATACAAGCTGAATAGTCAAGATCTTGTTGATGATCCAAACTCTGTCAAGGACCTTGGAGTTCTCATCTCTAATGATCTAAGTGCTAGAGCCCACTGCAACTACATAGCCAAAAAGGCGTTAAGAGTTGTTAACCTAATCCTACGTAGCTTTTTCTCTGGTAATATCACACTACTAACCAGAGCATACAAAACATTTGCTAGACCAATACTCGAATACAGCTCATCAGTCTGGAATCCATATCATGTATCTGATATTAACGCAATTGAAAAAGTCCAGAAGTATTTCACAAGAAGAGTTCTCTACTCCTCTACTCATTGCAGAATACCTTATGCCATCAGACTTGAAACTCTAGACCTAGAAAACCTAGAACTATGCTGCCTTCCGTCTTATCTAAGTATAGTATATAAAATCATACATTGCAATGTCCTACCCGCAAATGAATACTTCAGCTTCAACCATAACAATACAAGAGCAAACAATAGATACAAACTCAAGGTTAATCGCACCAAACTTGATTGCAGGAAATACGACTTCAGCAACAGAATGGTCAATACCTGGAATCCTCTACCTGACTTTGTGGTTTCTTCCCCAAACCCCAAAAACTTTAACCTTAGACTGTCTACTATTGACCTCACCCCTTTCCTAAGAGGTCTGTAGGGGGCGTGCATAAGTGCACCAACGTGCCTACCGTCCCTGTCCTATTGTTTCTTTTATTTTTCTTATATGTACCCATTTCATGTATTCATAACTATGTTTACACTTATACCGTCCCTGTCCTATTGTTTCTTTTATTTTTCTTATATGTATCCATTTCATGTATTCATAACTATGTTTATACTTATACCTGTATCTTGTAAGCGATTGACAAATCAAATCAAATGTAAAATGTTATTGTTGTTCAGGATTCCCTTTGCGGCAAGACTTCCCTCCTCTGTAGAGCGTTACCTGGAAGGAAGTAAAAAGCAATTTGGCAACAGATTTGTTTCCCAGCCACCTGCCAGTGCTGGGAAACTCTGAATAGGATTCGCACCTTGCATGCCACCTGTTCAGACTCTCTGCTTAAATGGGGCGGTGTATCCTCCCTTGAATGTTGAGTCTGGCAGACACTGGATCGTATAGGGACTAGATGCCATTTTGAGTGCTTATACAAGAGGAAAAGCAGACTTTCTCCAACTAACAAAACATACAACACATAATGGGGTAAATGGCCTAGGTATGAATATATAGAGCACATATTCCATTCTCACCAACCATGTATTTCAAAATGTAACCTATAATTAATAAATGACTTCTTGAATTTCCCCATACTTTACAAAATTGATGTCATCATTCCAGCCACCCTCCACTCCCCCCAATAACTCCGAGACAGACTATCTTCTCAAAGGTTCCTTTTTATTTGGATAGTAACTGGCACAACTGGGGAATCCCGAATGCGAAACTTCCGGGCTTCCTTACAATAAGTAAAAACTACAAATCCACCCCCTGCACCCATCATCGCATCCCATGGCCCAATCACCATCCGTCCCAAGTTAGGACTTCCTCTCACTTATGCACAAAATAACATGACCTTGAATCAGGAAAAGAATGTTGCTATGTCTAACTAGATCTACTCCAAAGAATCCCCCCTCCCACTTTCCCAGGGTCAATGGGGGCAGCCTGGGAGCATCTAGTCTCCATATGGCTTCCAAAGCTGACAATTGACTACATGTCTCCATCCGATGTGCACCTCAGTATCGGGCTCCTTTTATATACTGTATTTTTACCCCAGGTAGTCCTAGACTTACGACCCAAAATTGAGACCTAAATTTCAGTTGCTAAGTGAGACATTTATCAAGTAAATTTGCCCCATTTTGCAACCTTTCTTGCCACGGTTGTTAAGTGAATCGCTGTACTTGTTAGGTTAGTAAATGTTTTTCAGCTTCTCAGCATTCAGTTTGGGTCCCTTTAACAACACAGCAAATTTCCAAGGACAGAATTTTCTCCTGCTTGTGGTTATGATCCTCTTGATGGTGTTTGATGAAGTCCAGACCCCTTCAGTCTGGATAGGTGCACTTCCAACAAAGCTTACAGTACAGGTAGTCCTCGACTTACGATCACAGTGGAGCCCAACATTTCTGTTGTTAAGCGAGACATTTGTGAAATGAATTTTGGCCCATTTTGCGACCTTTCTTGCCATGGTTGTTAAGCGAATCCCAGCACTTGTTAAATTAGTATCACGGTTGTTAAGTGAATCTGGGTTCCCCAGAGGGACTTTGTTTGCCAGAAGGTCACATACAGGACACTGTAACCGTCATAAACAGGAATCAGTTGCCAAGCGGATGAATTTTGAATCACATGACCCTGGGGATGCTGCAACGGTTGTAAGTGTGAAAAACGGTCCTAAGCCCCTTTTTTGGTGATATTGTAACTTCAAACGGTCACTAAAGGAACGGTTGTAAGTTGAGGACTACCTGTGTTAAAAAGCCTGCGTTGTGTTGCTGCCATCTTGCCTCTCTTGTCACCCATGATGAATCCAACTGAAATGCTGGCTGTGTTGAGGAGGGAGCGGTGAGAAAGCTTCTAGCTATTAGGGCTGGTGTGCAATTTATTGCTCTCCCAGTGAGCGTTTGGTTGGTGGGGCAAGTTCTGCAATGAATCTTAAAAAGCTTACAGCCAAAGCTGCTGCCAATTAAGTAATTCTTTACGTTTAAAAATAAAATTGCATCATCTCAGGGCCAGCCGTGTTGCCAGCAGAGTGGCTGGCCTTATTTTTTCTGCAGAAATATTTCTTCATGGATGTCTTGTCAAGGACAACTCAACTTCAGCTCCTTTCAAATGTTGATAGCCGGTTTCCTACATTTTCTAATTGTTTTTTCTTTCTTTCTTTCTTTCTTTCTTTCTTTCTTTCTTTCTTTCTTTCTTTCTTTCTTTCTTTCTTTCTTTCTTCCTACCTACCTACCTACCTACCTACCTACCTTATTTCTTTGGTATTGAACTCTTATATTAGATTCAACGTGACTTTTTAAGAGTTAAAAAGAAGCCTAAATGGATGTTACATGGCTCAGCATTGTGGGGATTTCCTTCAAAGCGTATTTTTACGTTTTATTTTTAAGGCCAATAATCATCCATAAAGCATAACTAAGTATAATATCTAAAACTAATACAAATATTGTCATACAATTATTATGTAGTATTCAGTCTGTTGAATTAAAGTCTCCGCAGCTGCTACATAAAAGAAGGCAAATATTTTTTGATATTCAAGAAGGCAGGACTAAGACTAATGGTTTTAATTTATGGAAGGATTGTTTTTGATTGAATAATGAATACCATCAGCAAATTGAATATAGGAAAGTTATCCAAGGATGCATTGATCATGCTCTACTTTTTTGTATCTCCATGAAGTTAAAGCCAGTTTGATTTATGCACAAGGCTAGAAAGCAGGAGGTTGTAAGTTGAAGTCCCTCCTTAGACATGAAAGCTAGCTGAGTGACTTTGGGCCAATCACAAGGAGGCTGTGAGTTCTAGTCCTGCCATCGCCACGAAAGCCATGTGGGTTACTTTAAGCCAGTCACCCTCTGTCAGCCCAATCCACCGCATGGGTTGTTGTGGGGAAAATAGGAATGTTTGGCATCTTATTTGTAAGAATAATAAAGCCAGGATACAAATAAATAAACAAAAGTTACTGGGGAGGGCATTTATATATTGACTTGATTTTGGGGCCTCCCCAAGTCCAGAATGATATAAAATAAATTATCATTTTATAAACTAAATACATTCTGTCTCCCATCTCCCTTGAGGGAGCCCTACCACCATCATTAAGGTGGAAGTGACACAAATCTCCTTCTCCTTCGACACTCGCTTCCTGGAGCTCCATAGATGGCACCTTTGGATTGAGGGGACCCAAGGCACCCCAACTCTGCCTGATCTTTACTGGACGGGCAGAACCCCTGGGCGAGATGGAGCGCCTGGGAGGTCCTCGGGCTACGCTCTGAAAGCCTTCGTAGAGGTTAATTGGCATTTGGAATTGCACCTGGAAGCTGCGGACTATTCCACTTTCAAGATAGTAATGAAAGCACGCCCGTGCCGTTGCCTTCTGGACCGACCGTGAAGAAAATCATCGTTGGTTGTTGTTCAGTTGCTAAGTTGTGTCCAACTCTTCATGATCCCATGGGCCACAGCATGCCAGGTGCCCCTGCCCTCCACTGTCTCCTGGAGTTTGCCCCAATTCATGGTCATTGCGTTGATGACGCTATAATCTAACCATCTCATCCTCTGCTGTCCCCTTCTCCTTTGGTCTTCCGTCTTCCTTCTCTTCTCCTTTGGTGGCCAAAGCCTTTGAGATCCAGCTTCAGGATCCGTCCGTCCAAAGAACAGCCGCGTATTTTTGTGTCTTCTCATCTCCTGGTTTCCTTTTTTCTTGTCTTTCTCTAATTGGCGCTGAGGGTTCTTTATGGCTACTTCCAGGCATCACTGTAGCCTCAAAACACTTTACTGCACAATTCTTTTTGTATGTACATTATTTTCCACCCGTGAAGCTTCCCAGTAATTATTTGCAGATGCATCAACATCTAAAAGTTCTTGTTCATAATGAATAATATGAAAATGTATAGTTGGGAGATACAAAGGATTCCTTTGAACCATCTGCTGCGTCTTCTTATGTTTTTTTTCCCCTGTCACTACAAGATGATTTAGTCCCCCACTGTCAACTTTTTCTGTTTTATTACACTCCTGAGGGTGCTTTCCCCCCCGCTATAAATGCTTCTCCTTAAGGGATTTTCCTCCCCTGCTTATTGTTGCCTTCAGTGTTTTAAAATCTGCCCTTTCATAACTTCTTCTTTTAACCTGCAGTTCCGTCCTCAGCCCAATTCTGAAACGCACATACATTTTTGTGTGTTCTCATCTCCTGGTTTCCTTTTTTCTTGTCTTTCTCTAATTGGCACTGAGGATTCTTTATGGCTACTTCCAGGCATCACTCTAAACACTTTATTGCACAATTCTTTTTGGTATTCAGGCAAACAAATAAACACACGGATTTGTGAGCCCCTCAGGATATGTAATGAATTTGCTTTTATTTATATTTATATAATTCTTTTTATGACACAGTGGTCATTGGTTTAAAGCAAATGGAATTATTTGTTCTGACCCGGGCTTGTTCCCAAGATCATCAAGCCGACTCCTCATCCCGATAAAACCCCTTTTATGTAGGTTAAAGGGAATTCCTCTCCAGCAAAGTCCCGGCAAACAGTTTTTCATGAGATTTCACAACTACAGACCTTTATCAGGCTGAGAGAGTTGCCAGGGCAATATCTTTCAAACGCCACACTGTAGCAGCAAGTACTTGCCAAGAAGTCAGGAACAGATCTTCACCCGAATGAATTCAACTAATTGTCTTCTGCAAACCTCACCCCCCTTTCGCTCCTCTTTATTCCCTATGGGAGGGGCCATTCACCGTCCACCTGTGCCTTTACTCCCAAGTCGACCCTTGTTCCTTAGCTGTTCCCTTCTCCTGGCAGCTCTGCGCATGTGCACACTGGGAACAGGCTCCGGCTGTTCTTCTGCCCCACTGATCTCCGATGGCATCTGATAACCGTCAGATGGCCCGGGTCCCATCTCTGCTTCCAATGCAGAGCCCTCGTCCGAGCCTGCCTCAGACTCCAGGACTGGACCAGGTTCCTCCCCAACCTCCTCACTGTCCGAATCAGGTGCCAGCTCCATTGGCTGCTGACAGGCCACAACATTATTCAGAAATAAATGTGGAACTCCTCTGCACATGCATTTATCTGATGCCCCTGAAGGGGAGAAGGTTGATGTCCTCCTCTTCAGGAGACCCCCTTCAGGGGCATTAGATAAATGCATGCGCGTAGGAGTTTCACATTTATTTCTGAATAACGTTGTGGCCTGTGTGGGAATGATCTGGTCAGGCGGGAGAAGGAGTCATAGATAAGACAGATTTTTTTATTTATCTGTATATCGCCTTTAGTATTTTTGCAAACAAACCAAGGCAGCGAACACATCCAACACCCCCGTATCCCCCTATTTCCTCCACAACAACAACCCTATGAGGTGGGTTGGGAGAGAGAGAGAGTGACTGGCCCAAAGCCACCCAGCCCCTTCTCAGGCCCAAGACGGGACAAGTCGCCAGGTGGGTTTCATGCAGAAGGCAGGACCAGAACTCCCAGACTCTTGGTTTTCAGCCTGGGGCCTTAACTGAACTGGCCTCCTTATACCAGGGGCCTGTTCAAAGTCAGGCCAGGGAAGCAGCGGGCGAGCACGCACGTGTGCACACCTCCACTTGTGCAAGGGTCAGGTGCGCACTGCTCGTGCAAAACTCTCCCCTCCCCCCTCTCCCCACTGGTTCACAAAGCCAGAAAGGTTGGAGTCCAGCTGCCTGGTCCAGCTGCCAGGCAAGTCTCAAAGGTACTTCAGCCCAGGGAAGCCCAACGACCGAGGGAAGCCTCTCTCCTTCGGGACGCCCCGTAGTTTTCTGGAAAGTAGAAGTAAAAGAGGGGAGGAATCGTTTCTGAGGTGCAAGAGCCTTTTACTGTATCCTTACAATAAAGGCAGTGCTGGTATTCATGTTTGATGCTTCTTGTCTGGGCTACCTGACAGTAGACCAATCTCTGGAAAAAAAAATATGGCATGCTTTGGTTTAACATTTTATGGAGGGAAAAAACATTCTTGGTGCAGTTGGCTTCAGGCACTGTTCTTGCAAGCTGCACTCTAATAATGTGGAGTGGTGATCAAGGAGAAGATACGTATAATTAGTTGATGAGGTAAGGAACAAGGCTGTAACAAACATCTTTGATGTGTTACAAGGCACTTTGATGCCAATGGCTGAATTGTTAGGGTGGGAGGAATGAATCAATAGATTTAGAGTGATTTCAGAAGAAAAAGAAGAAGAACATAGAATCAAAGCACATACACTTATTTTCTTTTTGATAGGGGAGGCCCAAAGGATATTGCTTCCTGGCTGCACATATCCATATATCTACAGTATATCTACATCTATTTACACTGCTCAAAAAAAATACAGGGAACACTTAAACAACACAATGTAACTCCAAGTCAATCACACTTCTGTGAAATCAAACTGTCCACTTAGGTAGCAACACTGATTGACAATCAATTTCACATGCTGTTGTGCAAATGGAATAGACAACAGGTGGAAAGCAGAGGCAGTTAGCAAGACATCCCCATTAAAGGAGTGGCTCTGCAGGTGGTGACCACAGACCACTTCTCAGTTCCTGTGCTTTCTGGCTGATGGTTTGGTCACTTTTGAATGCTGGCAGTGCTTTCACTCTAGTGGTAGCATGAGACGGAGTCTACAACCCACACAAGTGGCTCAGGTAGTGCAGCTCATCCAGGATGGCACATCAACGCGAGCTGTGGCAAGAAGGTTTGCTGTGTCTGTCCGCGTAGTGTCCAGAGCATGGAGGCACTACCAGGAGACAGGCCAGTACATCAGGAGATGTGGAGGAGGCCATAGGAGGGCAACAACCCAACATCAGGACCGCTACCTCTGCCTTTGTGCAAGGAGGGACAGGAGGAGCACTGCCAGAGTCCTGCAAAATGACCTCCAGCGAGCTACAAATGTGCATGTGGCTGCTCAAACAATCAGAAACAGACTCCATGAGGGTGGTATGAGGGCCCGACATCCACAGGTGGGGGTTGTGCTTACAGCCCAACACTGTGCAGGACGTTTGGCATTTGCCAGAGAACACCAAGATTGGCAAATTCACCACTGGCGCCCTGTGCTCTTCACAGATGAAAGCAGGTTCACCCTGAGCACATGTGACAGACGTGACAGGGTCTGGAGACGCCGTGGAGAACATTCTGCTGCCTGCAACATCCTCCAGCATGACCGGTTTGGCAGTGGGTCAGTAATGGTGTGGGGTGTCATTTCTTTAGCCCTCCTTGTGCTCACCAGAGGTAGCCTGACTGCCATTAGGTACCGAGATGAGATCCTCAGACCCCTTGTGAGACCATATGCTGGTGCGGTTGGCCCTGGGTTCCTCCTAATGCAAGACAATGCTAGACCTCATGTGGCTGGAGTGTGTCAGCAGTTCCTGCAAGACGAAGGCATGGATGCTATGGACTGGCCCGCCCGTTCCCCAGACCTGAATCCAATTGAGCACATCTGGGAAATCATGTCTCGCTCCATCCACCAATGCCACGTTGCACCACAGACTGTCCAGGGGTTGGGGGATGCTTTAGTCCAGGTGTGGGAGTAGATCCCTCAGGAGACCATCCGCCACCTCATCAGGAGCATGTCCAGGCGTTGTAGGGAGGTCATACAGGCACGTGGAGGCCACACACACTACTGAGCCTCATTTTGACTTGTTTTAAGGACATTACATCAAAGTTGGATCAGCCTGTAGTGTTTTTTTCCACTTTAATTTTGAGTGTAACTCCAACTCCAGACCTCCATGGGTTGCTACATTTGATTTCCACTGATAATTTTTGTGTGATTTTGTTGTCAGCACATTCAACTATGTAATGAACAAAGTATTTAATAAGAATATTTCATTTGTTCAGATCTAGGATGTCTTATTTTTGTGTTCCCTTTATTTTTTTGAGCAGTGTATATCTATACTTAATTGTCTGTCTGTCTGTCTGTCTCTGGAGAGGAGATCATGATGATGTAAAGAATGTGACAAAAGAAAAGCTTTTAATCTTTTCTAAATGATTCTCCTTAACAGATTTAGGTTGCTATCTGGACCCAGTAACTAGCTAAAATCTCAACTTAGTGGCAGTGCCTTGAAACACTGCAGTAACATTTGATGGATTCTATGGCCAGTGAAGGGCCAGCGAGACTTAGTGATTTGAATGGGAAAATAATGTGCAGTGAAAGGATTTAATTCTTCTGCTTGAAATGGGAGCTTCTTTGTGTTTAAAGTTACGAGGGCTTCGTTAGGCCCGTTTTCGTGTTTTCTTACTGTAGAGAAAAGGGGGTGTCCAAGGAGGAAGAGTTTGTAGGGTTATGCAGAGTAGTTGAATGAACTGTTTGGCAAAGGATTGGCAAGTGCAGGAAATCAGGAGCCACGGCGGTTCAGATGAATGCAGGTTTATTGCAAGCTTATTCTGTGTACAAGAATCTGAACTATTAACGGCCCAAGCAGACTGGAAGGTAGCTGAGAGTCAATGGCATTCAAGGTGGGCTGGACTTGGATCTCTTACGGGCGCGAAAAGACTCGAGACTGGTGATATGTTTGACCCCTCTCTCAGGCTCAGCCTGGTCATCTCCTACAAGAATGCTGGTCCAAATGAAGCAACCCTCCTCGAATCATGAAAGCAGCTACATCCTTTGGAAATAGACTCATGCGGCTGTTGTTTTGCATCCCTCCTCCCTGGCTGTCTGCAGGGATGTGATTTTTTTTTTTTTTTACTGATCATACACCCATCTGCACAAACGAGCAATGACAAGCAATTGAAGGAGCTAGATGTGCACTAACCCACTTAACATAGCTCAGCTGAGAGCTCATATTTTAGATTTCTTTTTCTCCCAATTTCAGGCTATTTCTCCGTACACTATCACAGAGGTGTCTTTCAGCAGAAAACAACTGCGTATTCAATTTCTGAAAGTTCACTAAGATGCATAGTATAGAAAATATTTTTAAAAATATTACTAAACCTTGTTTCCAAATTTTCTATGCTGGCCAAGAAAAGATACACAAGAGGGAAAAATCTAGTTAATGCATATCCGTTGGAACTCCTATACATTTTCCCTAATGTACAATATACTTAGCGATTTCTGAATTAGCTACTGAGCATGCTGTCCATTGTAAATCAATTTAGAATTTTAAATCAATCCAGGATCTGATTTAAAATTCAGATACAACCATGGCTCTGGGAACGATTTATAATACTCATTATCTTTTTGTTCTAGAGAGCATGACGTCTGCAACTTCACCCATCATTTTAAAATGGGATCCCAAAAGTTTGGAAATCAGGACTCTAACTGTGGAGAGATTATTGGAGCCACTAGTTACACAGGTAAGTTGTTAAGGCAGATGCATTATTGTTTGTTTGCTAATGTTTTTTTTAACATTTGTAATTCTAATCAGGGTTTATATTGCATTTTCCAGCTTATGACAAGAATGGTGAAGTTTGTCAAATAAGGATTTTAATTGCACTCTGTATTGTGTCATTTTTCAAATTTCATTCAACATTTTGGTTTTCTGAAAAAGATTAAGCTATGTTTTAGATCAAGTAGAAACATTATTTGAAATTATTTTGTGTGTGGTGGGTGGATATGATTCGTCAAATTTGTAGTAGCTAGTGTAAGTAGTAAGTATTCATATGCAGATACAGAGAGTGTAATTCAGGAGTAGTAAGATTGATAGGTGAAATCCACATGTTCTTTGAAAATAAAATTCTAGGATTTTTTAAAAAGATGAATTAATACCAGAGACTTGGATGAAGAACCCATGATGTCTCAACTCTTCCAAACAACAGAAATGGGACCGTCTGGACCTCGGAGACTAAGTAGCGCACAGTGCTGCTGCTACAGATGCCTGTGGAGTACGGATAGACGATATGGTTTCATCCAAGACACTCCGAGCACACCAACTCCGCAGGATTAAATCAGCCAAGGGATGTTATGGGAGACGGTGGTCCCTCAAGTAGCCAGGCCCTGTGGAATGTAGGGCTTTATAGGCATCAACCAGCACCCTGAGTGGCACCTGGAACCACATTGGCAACCGGTGCAGCTTATAAAGCAGAGGTGTCCTATCTCCCCCATTACGACTGTTTGCACTGCCACATTCTGGACCAGCTTCCAAATGGTCTTCAGTGGCAGCCCCATGTAAAGCACATTGCAGTAGTCAAGCCGTTAGGTGGCTAGGGCAGGGGGTGACTGGCTGAAGGGCCCCCTGATCTAGGAAAGGGAACAAGTGGTGCTCGAGATAGAATTCAGCCAAGGCTTTCCTAGCCACGGCTGGTACTTGTTCGGACCCAGCCTTAGCAGAAGGAGCAAGAGGCTCCTTGTCACGAAAACTCCCTCTCTTTATTTCCTTCTTGTGAATTAATGGCCTTCACCCACCAAAAAGTCCCAGGCCTTCCAAGAGTTAACAGCCGCAACAGACCTTTATCAGTTCCTTGCGATAAGACGAAAGGCTGCCAATAAGTTCTGGCAAACAGCCTCTGCGGCACGAAACACACTATGAGCACAATCTTCAGAGAGACCAACTCTTGTCTCCTACAACCACCACTCCCCTTTCCTTCTATTTATTCCCCAGCCAGGAAGGGGCCATTCAGCGTCCATGTTTGCTTTGCTTCTCGAGTCATCTCCTTGTCCTCTGTTGTTCCCCTCTCCTAACAGCTCTGTGCATACGCACATCTGGAACAGGACCCAGCTGTTCTTCCTCCCCACTCTTATCGGCCTCCAAAGGCAGCTGCCTCTCCGGTGACTGGGAAATGCCGGATGGCCCCGGCTCTGTCTCTGCTTCTGACTCAGAGCGGCCATCAGAGCCTCCCCCAGACGCCAGAACCGGCCCCAGTTCCTCCCCAACCTCTGAGTCTGCCGCCAGCTCTGCTGGCAGCTGATGGGCCACAACAGTACTTGCTCTTTCAGATTCCCTAATTGTGTGCCAATCTGAAGGGAAGACGTGCAACCCCACCCAAGGTCACTGATAGAACCTGGAGGGTTGAAACACCCTCCCCTTGGTAGATCTTGGTAGGATTGAGGGAGAGGTAGTCCCTTCTCCCCACCCAAAGCCATCATACTGTAGCCTCCAGGCCTTGGGACAGAACTTTGAGAGCCTCACTTGCCTTTATTTTTTTATTCGGTACCAGATAAAAAATTATGAAAAAAAATAAATACAAGTGTAATGGAACTCTTGCTTAGCACAAAGATATGAAAGGAAGAAAAGAAATAAAAACACTTATGGTTATGAAATGATACGTGGTAATGCACTAAGTGTTTCCAAATAATATATTTAATGGAATTACAGTTTTGTTTCTTTGAAATGACTGGAGCTGTTCCATTTGCAACAAAGGATGTGAATGAGAGTGTCCTGTTGAAAGAGAAGAAATATTATTTCTAACTTCAGTTAATATTTAATCATAGTTATGAACGTTGACTCACTGACGGTGCCTTTCAGTAGCGCTTAAAATTAGGTTTGTAATCTTGCAAATGAAAGCATAAGAAAATAGGTCTGGTGAGCATTCCATTAGGAAAATATAGAAACATATAGGAACAGTATAGCAGAGTTAGAAGGGACCTTGGAGGTCTTCTAGCCCAACCCCCAAATGTCGATTGTTTCAGTGTCCTTACTTGATTGAGGGTTGATCATGTGCAGTTTAAGTAAGCACAGGTAGTCCTCGAATTACAACCATTAATTTAGTAATGATTCAAAGTTACAATGCACTGAAAAAAAGTCACTTCTGTCTGTTTTTCCCACTTATCACTGTTGCAGCATCCTCATGGTCATGTGATCAAAACTTGGACCCTTGTCCACTGACCTGTATTTATGACGGTCACAGTTTTATTTAGTTTATTTAGTTGTAATGCTTTACATAGTTTCTGTAACTTTCCATGAAATGCCAAGGGAACCTTTATGTATCCTGTTTATGGCTTGATCAGCCACTGCTATCTGGAAATTTCAACTTGTTCAAATTATGGTTGTCCAGTTGTTAGGGGCAACGTGCCACAGAGTGTCATTACAATGGTTCTGAAGAAATCTCATAACTTCCTAAATTATAAATGGAATAGTGGTACATTATTTGATTTGGTGGTTTTAAAAAGTCAAAGTATGTAGGGTTGATATTGTATCATGTTTTGCATTTATTATCCTGTATATACATTCAACTATATTTCATATACGTGAGCATATGAAGAGTCATATATATTTCAGAACAGGAAGCCCTTGATTTATAATAAGAAATAATTACAAATCATGGAATTTGAAATCGAGCTTCTAGTATCTGGTTTCACCAATTAAACTAAGCCACACTTAATGTGATTTCATTTTAGTTTGTGTGATATGTGAATCTGCCCTTTCTTGTTAGTAACCTATACTTCCACTTAAGAATTATATGTGAACCAGATCATGGAGATATAGGTTGATTTTGTGCTGCAGCCCTCCTATCAGAACATATACTGTATATGAAATACAGTATATATACGTCCTTATATACTCTATTGGTTGAAACTGAAATATTTCAGGAAGGTTTCAAACTATTTTCTGTTTTAAAGGTTTTTTTTTTTTTGTCTGTTGGATGAATTTGTAAGATGAGAACAACTTGCACACTTCCCCCCCTCTTTCTGGCCTAATCTGATTGTGTACCGTTCACCGATTTAACTTATGCATTTAAAAAATGTATTGATATGTCAGATACTTAACTACCAGGAAGACAGGAAGAAAAGGGTAGTGTTTTGATTTTGATCTAGATCACTTTATGTGTAAATTTCACATATCAGCAGAAATATAGGGTGAAATAGGCTGGCAACCAGCATAAAACCAATTCAAATGAGATGCAGATACAGTTTTAAATTAAAACTTTCAAAGCACTTAGAAGCGGAATCTAAATGAATTGGTACAAATTGGTACAAACTGTGTAATTGATGTTTCAACAAACTCAGTTTGTTAATAAAATACAGTGTTTTTTTCTTATAAAATCCTTTTAGTTAATATTTGATTGAAGATGTCTGGATATAGTCTTAAGTAGTCAGTATAAAACTTAGCTGTCAGCATTTGAATCTGGTATAGGTATTTATAGAGCCATCAAATAGATAGTCCTCCACATACAACAACAATTGAACCCAAAACTTCTGTTGCTAAGTGTGACAGTTGTTGTCATTCATGACCTTTCTTGCTGCAGTTGTTAAGTGAATCACTTCAGTTGTTAAGTGAATCTGGCTTCCCCCATTGATTTTGCTTGTCAGAAAGTCACAAAAGGGGATCACATGACCCCTGGGACACGGCACACACACACACACACACACACACACACACACACACACTCCCCGTCATAAGTACATGCCAGTTGCGCAAAGGTCCAGATTTTGATTATGGCAATAGTCATAAACGTGAAAAATGATCATGTTACTTTTTTCAGTGCTGTTGTAACTCCAAACATTCACTAAACAAATGGTCATAATCCGAAGACTACCTTTAAGTCTTCCAGAACCTTTTACTTGGAAAGTCAACTGAACTACAGAACTAAAAAAAATCTAGTTTGGTCTCTTTATGCCAGATATTTGGAAGAAATAAGATGTCATCAGATTGCAGAAGCCAGGAGACTCCAGCTACTGACTTCTTCAGCCCAGGTTGACCTGCATGGTGACCCTAGGCCTTATCTACGCTCTTCTGTAGCTGTTGGCTCGAATATAATGTTGGAAATGATCACAGTTGAAAGAAGCAAACATAATTTGGAAGTGGAGAAAGAGATGGAATAGCAGATGGATGGGGAAAAAGGACTTCGGTTTCTGGGCAAGTTGCAAAAGGAACATCAGGGATTCCATATGTTGCTCATCCGTGTCCATTTTATAATTTATGCATACAGTTTTCCATCTCCTATTGAGTTTAAAAAACTCCTGGAATGGCTTGTAGAAATTAAGATAAGTTCATCTGTTTTGGGGGTCTATGGACTAAAACAAGAATTTCTTCCAGTTTTCTTGGTAACAATGTGGGAGTAATATGTGAGGTTCCTCTTTCAATACTTCAATCAGATTAAAACTCTGCAATTTCCTGCTGCTTTTCCATCTGAACAGCCTGAACAAAGTTGCCTGGGGGCGCCGTTTAGCTGGCACAACCTAAAAGAAAATGGAAGGGATGAGGAAAACGAAGAAATCTAGGCAAAGTTCCTAGTTTATATTGTTATCATAGGTTTTGGGAAACTGGTAGAGGACTTTGTACCCCACAGATTAAGTTGAAGTCCACAAGTCTTAAAGTTGCTAAGTTTGGAGACCTCTGCCCTAGACCACTTCAGACAAATGGTTGTCCACTGTTTTCTTGAAAACTTCCAGTGTTGGTGCATTCACAACTTCTGGATTATGCTCTGCTGTAGTATTTTAGATACAGGGACTCATTTTTTTCTAAAAAAGCCTGAGGAATTTGTTTTCACAGTTCTTGCAAAGAAATATTTTATTATGCTTTGCTCCATAACTGCTCTTTTTGTGGCAGCCCCTTAGATATTGGGAGGCTGCTATCATGTCAACCCTCGGTCAGTGGTGGGATTCAATTTTTTTTTACTCCTGGTTCTATGGGCGTGGCAAGGGAAGGATATACTGCAAAATCCCCCTCCCCTCCCCTCCCCACTGACCTGCTTTCCAGCTCCATTCTCCTGGGCAGGGCAACCAAAGGAGACCCAGCCGATCAGCTGGGACTCAATGGGAGGCGGAGAAGAGATCGGGGTTGGCGGGGCCAGTCGGAGGTGGGATTGGCTGGTTCTCCCAACTATTCAACATTTCCGCTACCGGTTCTCCAGAACTGGTCCGAACTGGCTGAATTCCACCTCTGCCCTAGTCCTTTATTTATTTATTTCATCCTAGTCATTTAGGATGGCGCTATGGATGGATATACGTGTGTGTGTGTATTCTATGAAGCAATGCCCTAATGGAGCTACGCTGCCCATTTTGCTAAATTGCTACCCTTGGATGATGTTTTGCCACACTTAAAGATTTGGAGGTGACCTTTAATCGCCCGGCTTTGATGCATCCTTGTTTGTATTATTTTATCAGCCAAGGAGGATCACAGTTTCTGGCATGTCCCCTCTGAGGTTTTGAGTGAGCACAGTTCAAGGGAGGATGGCTGATAAGGGAGGTTAAAAGCTGAGCTGAAATAAGACATTGGAATCCTATCGGAAACGAAGGATTGCAAGAGTTGACTTGAATAAAGAAGAAGGGGAAGAAGAAGGAAAAAAACAAACAACTTGCAGGCAATGACCCTTTGGCTCCCCCTATTTCATTTCAAAGTGTTACGAGCCAGGAAAGTTGTTCAGCTAAATTGTGTTCAGCAAAACATCTTATTGCCTCTAAAGGATTTTTATTTTTAATCCAGACTCATAAGAGAAGATAATAAGCCTCCTTAAAAAAGTGGTTTCTTTTTTGTGAAGTTCTTATTTATGACGGTCCACTCAGTTCATTTGCATAACGATTTATACTTTGTCTAACATTAGAGCCAGAAGAGTATCTCAGTCGACTGGGTTATTATAGGATCAGCCAATTACCAACTCTTGTTTTTTTCAGAATAATTGTATTAATGTGTTTATGTGTGGTCATTTGGAAACAAATGCATTTTTTTCCTGCCTCTTGGACTCTAGAGCTTGCTCCATTTTTTAAAAAAAATAAGCCATTATTTTCTGCCTTATGCTGGTCTGTGGCCATAATTAAGATTTGATTTGATTTGTATTTCGCCCCGCTCTCCTCATCATAGCCCGTGCCATTGTGAGCTATTTCCTGGTCACTGGGCCAATATCCCCGATTAAAATAAAAACGTGGACTTCTCTGCTTTTGCAGATGGTTGTGACAGTTTTACCCCCTTTCCTTGGTTTTGCACTCTGTTTCGTTGTTCTCCCTTTGCTCCCTTGATCCTTAACCTACAGAGCACAGGGATTCCTCTACATGCGACCACGATTGAGCCCAAAATTTCTGCTTTTCAGAAGTCTGTAAGAGGTGATCGCAACCGTCATAAATATGAGACAGCTGCCAAGTTTCTCAAGTTTGATCACATGACCCTGGGGAATGCTGTAGCAGTCATAAGTGTGAAAATGGTCATAAGTAACTTGCTGCTATAAAATTGAATGGTCACTCAATGAATTGTTGTAAGTCGAGGACTACCTGCATAGGAATAACGGAGCTGGAAAGGATCTTGGATGTCTTCTAGTCCAACAAAGTTAGCAATTAGAAAAAAAAATAGCAAAGTACCACTGAACCTTTTGATGGGCCTCTGTGTCATTGCGTTTATCTACTATTTTGTCTATCATTTTGGACAGAGAAGCTCACGTGCAAACACATGTATTTATTCCCTCATAGTACGAATTGTGTCACTCTGTTGTTGAGAGCCCTTTGGGTTGACTATGGTTTATAAATCCATAGTCCTGTGAGTAAATTGGGCAGAAGATTCCACGGGCTTTAATTCTACGTTTCCTATTGTACTTATGATAAAGTCATATTCTCCCTCCCAAGGAGCCAGGAATTTATGCTTGAAGAAATAAAATAGTAAATCAATTAACGTTCAAGACAATAAATCAGTAACTGTAACTGAGCCTCTGAGAAATTCCATGATTGCGCATGCGTTGTATTGAGGCTCAGCGTTTCCGCACCTGCCTTTTAAGATGGAGCTGGTTCCGGACAGGTAGCCTTCAGCTTACAACTATAACTGAGCCCCAAATTTCTGTTGCTAAGCAAGACATTTGTTAAGTGAGTTTTATGACCTTCCTTGCGACAGTTGTTGAATGAATCACTGCAGCTGTTAAGTTAATAAAACGGTTGTTAAGTGAATCTGGCTTCACCATGGTGTCAGAGGTCGCAAAAGTTGATCCTGTGACCCCGGACACTGCAACTGTCATAAATAAACCTAGTTGTCTTTGCTAGAACCTCTTCAATTTCCAGTAGACACTGACATGCTCCGTTCTTAAGTGCCAGTTGCAGAACATTTTGAACACAATTTCTGTTTTTTGGGGGAACGCAAAGCTCATTTGGACATGACATTCTTCCATTTCTCTCCATATACCCTTTTCCCCTTTAGTGGGGATATTCAAAACGGGGCACTGCTGCATATGGCATTTATTATATATGAGTGGATTTTCTTGCCCAACAATTTTCATTTCTTTAGATGCACATAGAAATTAGAAGGAGCATTTTGCTGTTCAGGTTGTCTCCAAGCACAAGCAAATAATTTTGCCTTTTGCCACTATTTTCAACTCTTATTTCATGTTGTTCGGATGGAAGCATAATCAATCTAGCGGCCTTAACTGCTGCTGAATATTGAGTTGTTTTCAGAGGACATATATTTATATATTGGAAGTTTCACAGCAAATGAAGGATTTCTGTACATGGTGGAATTTAATGATTGCGTTTTTATTTATGAATTGAATTACTTCAGTGAACCATGCGTTGCTGTGAAAGGTCATATAGACAAATTTTAAAAAGAGTCAGAGTTTCGATGTGATTTGTCTGCCTAGCTCAGAATTTAACAAAGTTGTAATTGTGAAATAAATACTACATTCATGCTAAATTATACCCCTGTGTTGCATGATTTTGAATTCAGCTTTTCATATTTGACGTGCCATCAGATCTGAGAGCTACATTGATCGTTACCGGTCAGTTTTTAACATATTTTTCGATGGACCTGATTTTGGCTCTTTGTTATATTATTTCGGCAATTTTTAAACAATCTGCAGCTGGTTGATTGTCATTGAGCAAAATCCAAAACAATTAAAAAAAAAAAAGCTTTAAGGGATAAATTAAAAGCGAAATAGTCTTTGTCTCAATTTATTTTTGGACCATCCTAGATAATAGGCATAATATATTAAATAAAGGTTTAATATGTTATAAAGGTTTAGAATGGTGTGTGATGGCTTAGCAGGGGATGGGGGATGGGGCGATGGCTCAGTGATTAAAGATGTTGAGCTCGTCAGCTAGAAAACTGACAGCTCAGGTTCGAGACCCGGGCGCCATGCAATGGAGTGAGCTCTCGTTCCTTGCTCCAGCTCCTGTTCATCTAGCTGTTCAAAAGCATGCAAATGCAAGTAGATAAATAGGTACCACTTCTGTGGGAAGGCAGCATGTTGGCCACATGACCGCACTAAATGTCTTTGGACAGCAGTGGCTCGCTCGGCCAAGAAAGGGAGGTGAGCACCGTGTCCTAGACACAACTGCACAGGAAACCTTTTCCTCTTAAAAAAGGTTTACCTATTTACCTTCAATTAATAAATAAAAGGCACAATCTTGTCCACTGACATAAATTCAGCTTCTAAAGGGCAAGAGTGAAGAAAAGAAAATCCACCCTGTTACTGGTTATAGCAGGGGTGTCCAACCTTGGCCACTTTAAGACTTGTGGACTTCAACTCCCAGAATTTCTCAGCCAGGAATTCTGGGAGTTGAAGTCCACAAGTCTTAAAGTTGCCAAGGTTGGACACCCCTGGGTTATAGCATCTCAGAATGATAAGACACCCAAACCCTTCGGTGGGTGCAAATTCAGAGGTCTTGGGGAAGGCCCCGGGGGCCCCGAGGTCAGGCTCATTAGAGGGAGGGGCTTCCCATGCCTGAGCCTGGCGACTTCCTCCTCTGGACCTCTTGCGAAACAGCCTTTGAAGGACGCGTGGCTCTTCTGTGGGATTCCTTTATCAAGAGGAGGCTTTTGGTGGAGCTGCTGAAGACGAGTCCCACCGGTGCTTTGTCAGAAGGCAACTGGCCTTTCTTGTTTTCCCTTGAAGACGCTTCGCTTCTCATCCAAGAAGCTTCTTCAGTTCTAGGAAAAACCAGAAAGTCCAGTTGCCTGATGTTGAAAAAGCACCTCTGGGACAACCATGGCCTGGATGACTGAGAATCTCTATAGACATTTTGCTTAAACAGAGTTTCGAAGAAAAAGACTTGAAAGTAACAAGGAGACGGGATTGGCTTGAATATTGGACGAAGGGGAGAAAATTGGAAATGGGACAGGGAATTGGGCTGCTTCTTGATAGAATAGAATGGAATGGAATGGAATGAGAATGGAATGGAATGGAATGGAATAGAATAGAATAGAATAGAATAGAATAGAATAGAATAGAATAGAATAGAATAGAATTCTTTTATTGGCCAAGTGTGATTGGACACACAAGGAATTTGTCTTTGGTGCAAATGCTCTCAGTGTACATAAAAGAAAAGGTACATTCATCAAGAGTCAAGAATCATAAGGTACAACACTTAATGATAGTCATAGGGTACAAATAGGGAATCAAATCATACTTGGAAACAGTCAATATAGATCGTAAGGATACAAGTGACAAAGTTACAGTCATGCAGTCACAAGTGGAAGGGGAGGGATGATAAGGAGTGATGAGAAGATTAATAGTGATAGTAATGCAGACTTTGTAAATAGTTGGACAGTGTTGAGGGAATTATTTGCTTAGCAGAATTGTTCTGGTGTGCAGGGCTCTATAGTGTCGTTTTGAGGGTAGGAGTTGAAACAGTTTATGTCCGGGATGTGAGGGCCCTGTAGGTATTTTCGCAGCCCTCTTTTGGACTCCTGCAGGATGCAGGTCCTCCATGGAAGGCAGGTTGGTAGTAATAATTAAAGTAATAATAAATAGGAACCTGGTCAGAGCAGGAGCAGGAAGTTGAAGTTTCTGTGACGTTCTCAAGAACGGGGAGTGAACTATCCAAGGTCAGTCACTCTTCCTGGCTCCCTGTTCTTAGCTGAAAGACCAGTTTATTGAACACTTGGGGTTTGGTGGCCTTCACTGTTTCTGCCAAATGTCAGATTGAGTTACAACAAATTTCATTAACACATTGCCTTATAATGGATGAGGGTCTGCTTTGCTTTGCATTACAGAGACCGGAATGGATGAAGAGGGGAATTTCCCCCCGTTAGAAATTTGGGTTTGGCACTAATCAAAAGCCCAGCATAGGGGAGGAGCTGTGGCTGTTGCCTGATGGTGTGTCACTTTGGCACTTTCCTGAAGATAACTGGATATGAGGCCTTATTTGTGAAGTTGGGCTACAGGGGGCAGAGCTTCTGCGGTTTGCCTGCTTCCTGCTTTTTCCCCCTGCTTTTTTGCTTCTACTTTAATCTCCTCATGGGGGATGGATGGGAGATTTCCCTCTAGTCTTAAGGGTGCTGGAAATCTCAACCTGTCTTCTCTTAGGAGACCATTAGAGGTAGATCATGGTTTATGGACACCATGATAATTGTAGATCAGTGTTTCCTCTGCTCAGTCAGCCGATTCATAATGATCTGGATTGTACTGAAGATGGACTGGTGGGACAGCAATTAGTTGGGCTGCTGGGAGGAAAGTTTTGGGCACCTGGAGAAGAAAATCCACTCAGAGGTTAAACTGGGCCTTGGAGGTGACTTGCAAGGTTACTGGCAGTGGATCTGATCCTGTGATCAAGTGGACGGGGTTTTCAAAGGTTTGCCACTGCTACTTGTAGTTTGGATCAGGGGGTCTTCAATCGTGGCAACTGTAAGACTTGTGGACTTCCACTCCCAGAATTCCTCAGCCAGCTGGCCAAGGGACTCTGGGAGTTGAAGTCCACAAGTCTTAAAGTTGCCCAAGTTGGAGACCCCTGGTCTGGATCACCCACCTTTCCTGGCTGGTGAAATCTTCCAGGGAGGCGGTGATGGCTCCAGGTAAAGACATGCCTGGATGAAATTCAAGCTCAATTCAAGCCCAGGTTGCTGCTATCTTCTCTAAAGGAGCCAGTGGTGGTTCCCCCTCTCAAGAAGCCATGGCCAAAACCTGGAGTCCCTTATGTGTATGTGTGTGTGGGTGTGTGTGTGTGTGGGTGTCATTGAGACCATTTTAAGACGGCTGTTTCAGAGGTGAGCATTCTTGCTGAAGAAGACAAGTGCATTGTTTCCGGTGTAGGAAAAGTGAACAGACCACTCGACATGGTGCTGGAAAAAAATATTAGAAGGTTATGCATACGCAATCTAACTTGTATGGGAAATGCAAAACCATGCCATTGTTAACATGCAAACATTAAGAGTGTGCCCAGGTCTGATTAAGCTAACGTAATTCATACTGTCAAACTACAAACCAAAAAGTAATGACAAGCAAAATGAGTAGCAATTTGCTTTTGAATAATTGTTTGATTTTGGCTCCGCGTACATTCCACCACTGGTAATTGCTGCTTTATTAAGAATAGCACGAAACAGCCCTGTACCAGGATGTGCTCTTTCTTGCATGAGAAGGAAACGGTCTACTCCAAGTCTTGCAAAAATCTTGTTTCCACCTTTCAGTGGCCGGCCAACATCCTTTCAGCTCATCATGTCGACAGGTGACAGAAACCTGCCTGTCTGAAGGGACAGATTTCTTGCTGCTATTTTGGGCTGTGTGGTCAGTTAGGATGGGTCCTTCCTAAATTTCTTCCTTTGGCTGTTAAGCCACTGGGGGCTCCTCCCTCCCTCGTCCAATCCTAGTCAGCATGACTTCTCCTCGTCCCCCAAGGTCATTCCCACATCCTACTTACAGCTCTGCTATTCCATAACATAAAGCTAAGGAGACCCTTTGCAGCTTCTGAACTGGTTCCTGGACTCAGAAATGGGGGCGAATGAGGCCGTGGTGGGGTTCGATTTTTTTTACTACCGGTTCTGTGGACGTGGCGTGGCTTGGTGGGCGTGGCAGGGGAAGGATATACTGCAAAATCCCCCTTCCCTCCCCCCTGCCCACAAGCCTACTTTCCAGCTCCCTTCTCCTGGGCAGGGCAACCAAAGGAGACCCAGCTGATCAGCTGGGACTCGATGGGAGGCAGAGACGAAATGGGGCTGGCGGGGCCATTCAGAGGCGGGGTTGGCCGGTTCTCTGAACTACTCAGAATGTCCACTACCGGTTCTCCAGAACTGGTCAGAACCGGCTGAATTCACCACCTCTGGAATGAGGTTAAACTAAGCTGAAGATAGAGACTTCATGTGGGAGTGGCTCTGGGTTCAGGAATTGGCCACCTTAAGCTCTTTCTCCAGGCACTGCCTCCGATATAGTGAAATGTCCATTTCAAGATGGGGATATAGAGTCATTCCATGCCCAGGTGTTGTACATCGCTAGTTGCTTCGGGCACAACAACGATGCCCTTTTGAAAGAGAGAGGTGGCCTCAGTGCAGCCACCGATGTGCTGCTAACTTCATGTTTAGGTTATGATAATCTGCACTGTTCCTTGTGGGGGTCTCTGCAGGTGCGGAATGCAGGGGCTTCGTATTTTGAATGTGGCATCTCCAGGGAGTCCTTGACTTGCAGCAGTTCCTTTAGGGACCGTTCAACGGTACTGAACAAAGTGACTTATTGTTTTTCATACCTACGACGGTTGCAGCGTCCCTGCGGTCAAATGATCAAAATCCAGATGCTTGGCAAATGGTTCCTCTTTGTGACGGTTGCAGTGTCCCAGGTTTACATGATCCGCTTTTGCGACCTTTTGACAAGCAAAGTCAATGGGGAAATGCAGATTCACTTCACAACTGTGTTACTAATTTAATAAATACGAGGATTCACTTAATCACTGTGGCAAGAAAAGTCATCAAATGGGGCAAACTCACTTAACCCAAGTTTCATTTAACAACGTAAATTTTAGGCTCAGTTGGGGTCGTAACTTGAGGACTACCTGTCTCTTTGCCCGTTTGTCTCTTTTAGGCAGTTAGCTACAAAACTATTGAAGTTATGTAACGCCCGGAACAGCTTAGGAATAGCAATAGCACTTAGATTTATATACCCCTTTGTGGTGCTGTACAGCACTCTCTAGGGGGGTTTACAACATTGCCCCCAACAATCTGGGTCTTCATTTTACCAACCTCAGAAGGATGGATGGCTGAGTCAACCTCCAATCGTCGGGATCGAACTGCGGTCTGTGGGTAGAGTTTGCCTGCAATGCTGGATTCTACCTGCGGCACCACCACAGCTCTTGGAAACCCCAACAGGACACCCCACAGATTGCTTGCGCTGTTCTAGCTGACCGATCCCCAGAATCCTCGGGGAGATCCTGACAGGGAGAGGGACTGCCCGCCACCCGACAGACCTCATTCCACCCCTATGGGTGCTTCGGAGGCCCCTCTTCCGTTATCAGATCAGGTCAGATCAGAAGAGAGACGGGAGGGGTTGGCAGATGTTGGCCTTAGAGGACGCACCCTTGGTGTAGGTCAGGGTGCCGAACTCAATTTCATTGGGGGCCACATCAGGGTTGTGTTTAACCAGGGGGCTGGGGGGGGCATGGCCAGTGTAGGTGTGGCCAATTCAACGTCACTCATGTTGGAGCCCCAAGTGCTCTGCCAGCGAAAATGGGCTCCCGAGCTCCGTTTTCGGCTGCGACGGCCTCCTGCAACCCCCTGCCAGCCAAAGCGGTCCTCCCGAGCTCCGTTTTCCCTGCCAGAGGCCCCATGGTCCAGTCCTTTGCTGTTACCAGAGTAGCCGCGCGTTCCAGATCTAAGCACCCCATGGGCCGGATCCATCCCACAGGCCCTGAGTTTGACACCCCTGGTGGAGGGTCACACCTGAAGTGGTGGCTCATAGCAGAAGATTGAAGCCCATTGTCTTCTGTTCCAGGATTCAAGATGGGTTTAAGTTACAGACAAACAGTGATGTCAGCAGGAGGAAAAACATCTTCCTAATGGTTGGAGCCCTTTAGGGGTATCACCAGTTGCCCAGAGTGATGATAGGATCCCATTGGTGGGTAGTGTTCAATGGGAGCCCATAGAACTAATCCGGTATTTTGATGTGGAGTTTTGCCCCGAGCTGAGCATTGAATTTCATGTCTCAATGTCGCCTTTATACATTTATTGATTCTATGTTTGGTGTTTTGTGAAAAGTGTCTAGGAAACTTTATTAAATCATTGCATCTCTCACTAAACTAAAATTACAGAAATTCCTTGGGAAAGAAAACATAGCATTGAATAGTAAAAAAAAAAGTCTGAGACATAATTTACATGTGCCTATAACGGATGCCTCAGGAGAAGATGGGAAGGCTTTCAATCTATTCTACGCCTGCTTCTCAATACTAACAAAATGGGCTGCAGCTGTTTTCTAAAACACTGAGTTTGCTACTTGTTAAACTCAGATCAACAGAAATTTGGAGTTTTTGCAGGCATTTAATCATCTGAGCAGTTGAGGTACCAACTTTCAGTGACGGGTCACCATCTGCTTTGTTTTCTAATGGGAGTCAATGAAGAAAACATTTAGGAGCAAGAGATGGTTTGGACACAACACATGGCATGTTTTGGTTTATTGTTTTGATGCTTCTTCTTTTTCTTTGGCATGGCTGCAAAAAAGAGTGAGAAAAAAATTCATTTTCTGATTAGAGGAATTCTACATTTGGTGTTCATCTACCCCTAGAGGTAGTCCTCAACTTACAGCCACAATTAAGCCCCATTTTTCTGTTGCTGAGACAATTGTTAAGTGAGTTTTCCCTATTTTACAACTTAGCTAGCCACACTGGTTAAGTTAATCACTGTAGTTGTTATGTTTATATCAATGTTAAATGAATCCGGCTTCCCAGATTTGTCAGACGGTCACCAAAGGTGATCACATGACTCCAAGACACAGCAACGGTCATAAATACGAGTCAATTGCCCAGCATGGGAGGGGTGTTCACATGACCATGGAGATGCCACAAATGGTCATGACACAAAATAGTAAGTCACTTTTTTCAGTGCCGTTGTAATTTCAAACTGTCACGTAACAAACTGTTGGAAGTTGAGGACTGCCTGAATTTTGGCATCTGTTCCTTATGTCAAGCTTCAAAAGGCGTTTTTGCTGTAGCAACTATTGTCGCTTCTCAGCTTGCCAAGGACACTGTGATGACCCAAAGGGGCGTGACACAAAGGCAACACAGTCACATAAGCAAGAAATGTCCCTTTAATACCTCCAACTCTGTCCTCAATGTCCAAGTTACCTTCGGCTGGAGAAAAAACTCTCCCACGAACAGTCTTTAAGTAGAAGAAATTCAGTCCGAAAACAAAGTACATACAAACTGTAACTAAAAATCCAAACCACGCTGCAGTAATTAACTTGACAGGGCAGGAGAAGGAATTGCAGACTTGAAAGCAGAGCAAAACATGCACAGTAGGGAAGATGCCAGGAACACAGATAAGCCTCAACAATACCAAATAATTCACAATTTGCTCCCAACAACTTGCTGTGCGCAACTTCCCTTTTTAAACACTGTGTTTTAAAATGAAGGGAATCAGGGCCCTTTCCTTCCCCGTAAGCCACGCAACTCACGTTGCTCCCTTCTCCGTTCCTCCCTGTGTGCGCTAGGATGAAGAGGGTGTGGGCCTGGGTCGTCCTCTGAACCCCCTCTCCCTTGTTCTCCCTCTCCCTTGCTCTGCCCAACTGGACTTTGCCCTTCCCCAGTTTCCTCCACAGCCAACGGAACCATACTCCCACTCCCTGTCAGCTGCTCAGCCTCCCCCTCCGAATCAGATTCCGACAGGGGCATGACAGACATTCTGGTAGGTGTTTTGCTAGAGTCAAAAGACTCCCTCATAACAACAATACGGGATACTCCATTGCACAACGTGACCTAGTCTAATCAGGGGAGGGAAACCTAAACTTCAACTTGGTGGGTTTGCGTGGGAAATGGTTTTGTCCCATCGGTGCCGAAATGATGTACTCAATGAAGTTTTGCATGAAGAGAGCGGACCGTCTCGGCCCTGCTTGCTTTGGTTGGGTTCATCAGTCAGAATGCTGGGACCTTATTTTATTTATTTATTTAATTTATCGTGCTACCGATTTCTTACTTTAAAAAACAACAACACAATGCATTGGAAAAGTCAAGGATGCTTTTAATCGTGTCAGAAATCTGGAAGCCTCACAGTTCTTTGTCCTGGATTTGATTTTGGACCCAAGGGAAAACCACTCAGCCCGTGGGTGTGCAGACTCAGAGGGGTTTGCGACGTTGTCCCGGGGGGTCCCCACAAAGACGTGAAGAAATGTTATGATTTAAATCTTGAGTTGAGTCCTGGCCGCAGAAGGTATTTAAGGAGGGGGTCAGTGGTGAAGAAAAGGCTGAGGCCCACTGGGCTGGAGAATATTTGGAAAAGACTGCCATTCCAGAATGTCTGAGCCCGAGAACCAGGATTCACTCCGAAGATTAATGATCGGGCCACATCAGCGAATCCCGGAGACACAGTGATTCTTCTAGCATTCAATTATTAATGAACAATGACAGGAAGCTCGAGGCTTGAAATATCAATAATGAAAGACCAGGGGATGCGCGCCGTACTTTTCTCTCCGCTTCCTGATTATGATTCTCTTTATTTTACATATATATATGAGCCGTCTTCCTTCCATTTTAGTTATTAGTCCACCAGGCTGTAAATTGTAATAGTTAAACATGTTGCTAGTAAAAGTTATGACGTGTAGGGTAAATACATCACAAGCATTTATATCGAGGACTGAATTTTGCCATTTTATGCACATCTGTCCTAGGAATATATATCTATAGCATTTCTTGCATTACAAGGAAAAAAAATGTAAAACCACAGAATTTTGGTCTTAAAAATCCTATGAAACACATAGACCGATCTTTCTGACTTGATGAATGCGTGAGAGGGAAGGCTGGTTTGCTTTCTCTTCTCCTGCGGGTAGTCCTTGAATTGGGACCACAAATGGAGATTGAAATTTTGGTCATTTAGTGGTGCGGTTGATAAATAAATCATCATGTGACTGGACCCGATTTTAGGGCCATTTCTACTGCAGTTTACTCTGTCGTCATTGAGTGAATTCATTTTGCTTAACCCACTTTGCTGATCAGCTGGGAAGGTTGCACAGGCTGATCACGTGACTGCAGGCTGCTGCCATCATTGTTAGTGCAAGCTGGTTGCCAAGCACCTAGATTGCAGTCAGGGGTCTGTGGCGTTGGTGTGATGCTGTAACTTCAAGAATAGCACTAGCAATACCCTTAGACTTATCTACCGCTTCACAGCGCTTCACAGCCCCCTCTAAGCGGTTTACAGGGTCAGCCTTTTTGCCCCCCAACAATCTGGGTCCTCAACCTGGGAAGGCTGAGTCAACCTTGAGCTGGTCAGGATTGAACCGCTGACAGTGAGCAGTGAGTTAGCCTGCAATGCTGCATTCTAATCACTGAGCCACCACGACCCTCCCTCCCTCCCTTCCTTCCCACTAAGCTCTTAGACTTATATCCCGCTTTACAGTGCTCTATAGCCCCCTCTAAATGGTTTATAGAGTCAGCCTCTGACCCCCAACAATTGGGGTCCTCATTTTATCGACCTCGGAAAGACAGAAGAACAAGTCAACCTTGAGCCTGTCAGGATTGAACCCTTGGCTGTGAGCCTGCAATACTGCATTCTAATCAGAGGGAGGGAGGGAGGGAGGGAGGGAGGGAGGGAAGGAAGGAAGGAAGGAAGGAAGGAAGGAAGGAAGGAAGGAAGGAAGGAAGGAAGGAAGGAAGGAAAAGCAACAAGAGTGCAAGAAGAAGATAGGAAGATGAGAAAAAGGAAAGGGCAGAGGGAAGGAATGAATAAAAGAAAAGAAGAAAGAAAAAAAGAAAAAAGAAAGAAAGAAAGAAAGAAAGAAAGAAAGAAAGAAAGAGAAAGAAAGAAAGGCAGGGAGACAAAAAGGGAAGGAGGGAACTAGGGAAGGAAGGAAGGAAGGACTAGCATTAGCACTAGCACTTAGACTTATCTACCGCTTCCCAGGGCTTTCCAGCCCTCTCTAAGTCAGCCTCTTGCCCCCCAACAATCTGGGTCCCCATTTTACCCACCTCGGAAGGACAGAAGGCTGAGCCAACCTGGAGCCTGTGGGATTCGATCTGCCAAATGCGTCATAAATCACTTTTTCAGAGACTGTCGTAACTTCAAACCATCATTAAATGAACAGTCATAAGTCAAGGACTACCTGCATTTAAAAAGTCATTCCAGGACCAAGGATAGTGACAACATAATAGTAAAAAAGAAGCAACATTTGTTTTTTATTCAACCTGCCTATTTGTTTATAAGTAGGCAAACATTTCAGTAGATTTCTGCATTTAGGAATGTTATGTGGCTTCTCTTGCCGTTGGTTTTCATCTGAATAAAAGGGTACAGGTAGTCTTTGACTTACAACAGTTCGCTTAGTGACAATTTGATATTACAACAGCACTGAAAAAAGGAATCGAGGAATACCTGGACATCGTATCCTGCTAGTGTTTATTGCTGCAAAATTACAGATGTGTCTGAAAAGTCTGATTGAAAGAAAAACAGAGAAAGAAAAACCCAAGAAGGAAAGTTGGTTTCAACCGTCGCTTTATGCAGCTTTCTCTGGTTTCTCTCTACTTGATATGAAATAAAGTAATGGATCGCCTTGTGTTGTAATGTAGATGATAGATGTTGGGGATGGCAGGAAGATTAAAGGTATTTCAAAAGGGAAATATATTTAAATTCCAGCTTAGGACATCATCTAAAAGGTTTTTATTGCATGAAGAGCATATTGAAAAAGCTTCTTAAATTAGGATATCTATTCCATCAGACTGCCGTTTCCTTTTTATGAATCCTTCTTTTGACGGGATAAAAGAAAACTTCTCAAACTGCATGATTAAACGCTGAGAGGAGGTTATAGAAAAGTTGGGTGAAAATATGCTGTGTTTCTCTTTCTTACTGTCCTTTCAACACAAAAGGACGCGGGCTAGATACTCCATATACATTATTCATACACCAGTTACCCTGCCAAATCTGAGATAGCCTCAGTAACAAAAGCCAATAAAAAGAAGTAGGCAGCCTTGTGATAGCTTGACAACATCACAGAAGATCTCAACAACCCAACTCTTTTGAATACAATAACAATTTTTGGAGGGCCTGCAGATATATTTGTAATTGGGCAGATATACCTGCGAGAAGACAGGTTTTGTCACCAGCATTGTATGTGTGCATTGAAGCATAGAAACTCTTATTTTTATGGTTATTTAACTTTGTGGGGGGTGGGTGGGAATGAGTTTGTGGCAGAGATCCCTATAGCCGAGGGTTCTCCAACCTTGGCCACTTTAAGACTTGTGGACTTCAACTCCCAGAATTCCTCAGCCAAGTTGGCCAAGGTTGGAGACCTCTGCTATAGGCCATGGGCATCCAGCCTTGGTAACTTTAAGACCTGTGGACTCCAACTCCCAGAAGGCCACGAAGCAACAAATGATGAAAGATGAAGGAAGCCAGTTTATAATTATAATATGCTGTATGATGCAGTAATATTTTCAGCTTGCAACAGAAAGACCCCCCCAAACCCTAACTTATGTGTAGATGCAGAGATCAATATTTTCTGGGAAGCCCTGAACTCAGGAATGTAACATTAATATAGATACAGGGAGTCCTTGACTTAGGAGTACAATTGAGCCCAAAATTTTTGTTGTTCAGTGAGACATTTGCTAAGTGAGTTTTGCTTCCTTTGACGACCTCTCTTGCCCCAGTTGTTAAGGGAATCCCTGCCATTGGTAAGTTAGCAACCCGGTCGTTAAGTGAATCTGGGCTTCCCCTTTGACTTGGCTTGTCAAAAGGGGGCAGAAGGTGTAGGTCACGTGAGCTTGAGACACAGCAGCGGTCATAAATATGAAGTAGTTGCCAAGCATATGAGTTTTGATCACGGGATCACAGGGAAGTTACAACTGTGACTGTAACTGTGAAAAACAGGCCTAAGTCACCTTTTTCGGTGCCGTTGTAACTTTGAACCATCAGTAAATGAACTGTTGTAAGCCGAGGACTACCTGCATTACTATCGATAAGCCTCAGGGTGATACGGTCTGTGTGCTTGGGTAGAGAGCTATGGATACATGCAGGTAGGCCATTGATAGGACAAGCCTCCATCAGGAGAATTCCTTCTAGGAAAGTTACGCAGGAAGCTTGAAGTGATTCTTCCAAAGAGGACGCTTGGGCGGCACATCTTGAAACATTTAGGCAGATTCGTAATTTTTTTCATCTAATTCTTCTCTTCCCCAACTATAAAACAGTTATTGCTGCAGCACTTAGAATAGAATAGAGAAACAGAGTTGGAAGGGACCCTGGAGGTCTTCTAGTCCAACCCCCTGCCTAGGCAGAAAACCGTACACCACTTCAGACAAAATGGTTATCCAACATCTTCTTAAAAACTTCCAGTGTTGGAACATTCACAACTTCTGGTGTTAAGTTGTTCCACTGATTAATTGTTCTGACTGTCAGGATATTTCTCCTTAGTTCTGTAGTGCTTCTCTCCTTCATGAGTTTCCCCCCATGGCTTCTTGTCCTGCCTTTTGGTGCTTTGGAGAATAGCTTGAACCCCCTCTTCTTTGAGGCACCCCTGAGATACCAGAACACTGCTATCCTGTCACCCCTTAATCTTTCTTTTCACTAAACTAGACCTACCTAGTTCCTGCAACTGTTCTTCGTATGTTCTAGTCTCCAGTCCCCTAAATCGTCCATGTTGTTCTTTTCTGCACTTTTTCTAGAGTCTCAACATCTTTTTTACATGGTGGCAATGAAAACCGGACGCAGTAGCATCCCAAGGGTGGCCTTACCTTCAAGGCCTTATAAAGTGGCGTGAACCCTTCACGTGATCTTGATTCTCTCCCTCGGTTGACGCAGCCTAGAACTGGGTTGGCTCTTTTGGGGCAGCTGCTGCACACACGGCTGACTTCTGATAGATGTTCAGAGCATCTGGAACAAAGTCCATTGCTTGCTCTCTCGGTTTCTCCCTAGGGAACTCCGTACCTCCCTATCTCTATAGCAGGGGTGTCCAAGCTTGGCAGCTCTTGAAGACTTCAATTCCCAGAAATGAATGGAAACAGAAGATGTATCTGTGCTGTATTTTTATATACTGACACTGCTGATTTCTTTTTTGCCAGTTTGCACTGAACTTTATGATGGTTAACACAAACAACAATGGAGGTAATAGTGAGAAAAAGCACAAAGGCATGAAACCACCTTTAAAAAAAAAACACCTTAGACTTGAAACTCTTTTTGGCTTTTTAAAAGACGTGTCAAGGTCTCTCGTCAGCAGTGGTTTCCACTCTTCTTTAGAATTTGCTTTTCTTTAGAATTTAAAGAGGTTTCAACCCCCCCTCTCTCCCCACCAGAGTATCTTCAGCATTTTCACAGTTTTCTTTAGAAAATCTTTCATCTGGGTGGTGTTTATCAACTGACTTTGGCAAAACAACAGGATATATTTAGGATGCCTCAATGAAAATAGACACTCTTCGGATAGAACTAGATGTAAAGAAATGATTGAACACAATTTTGGTTTAAGGGGTAAAACTACAAAAAAGTGTTAGTAGCATAATACTCTTATGAAAGTAAACATGTTAAATCCCTGCTTGTTTATTAAGTTTCCTGCTTCCTGCTCAGTTGAACTGTGCTTTGCAGATTCAGAGGGATAAAGGTGCGAATTCTGCACATTTGCCTTGCAGATTTGTCAGAAGGCTGCCTCAAGTCGTAACTTTTGATTTGAAAATGAATTTATTTTACTCTTTTAATTGAACAAAGGGATTTTTATTTATTTTATTCCGATTTATACAGCTACCCCTCTTAAATATTGGGCAGCTCACAAACAGTTAAAGGTACATAAAAACACCAAAGCAATGTAACAGTTTAAGGAGAACACAAACCCTATCACAAGAGTAAAGCTTATTTAAAAAAATACATCGTTTCTATTTTAGATGCAATATCCAGGAGATCAGTCAGTTCACCATTGAAGTATATTTTCACTGAGCCGTGATGACCATTTGAAATGGGTTTCCACACAGAAAGGAGCTCCCATTGAGTGGGAAGTCCCTCTTAAGGCGAATGGTCCCCCCTCCTGGCTGATCACAGCTGATCAAGGACTGGGGTTGAACCTGAAAGAGTAGAACCTGTGAAGCGAAGGAGCAACATGAAGCCTAACTATTTACAGAATGGGACAGCTGGTTGTGGCCAACTCGCCACCGTCAACTCGCTGTAGAGGGGGGCAATATTCACTCAACATTCGACTTACTTAGGATTGAAAACTTGGGGCTCAGTTGGGGTCATAAGTCAAGGACTACCCATGCTCAGTACTGGATTAGGCGAGACGGGACAAAGAGAAGGGTAATTCGGTTCCGCCTGGAAGATGGCGGACAGACTAGACTGTCAATGACTAAAAGGAGTTTGCTGTAAGTGAAGCAAGGCAAGAGAAAGAACACGCGATGAAAAGGGCTCAAGAACGAAGGAGCGTAGATTAGTAATGTGATCCTGTCTCTGGGCAGGATAGATCCAGACTAGCAACAGAATCCAGAAGGAATTCGGACTCCTGGGTAGAAAAAGAGGAGCCAGCTGGGTCTGGTTTTCATTCACAGCACTGAACCCAACCCAGAGCTGTGGGAACGAAAGAGAGAAGAGAAGGGAGGGAAGGCGATTCTTTATTGGCCAAGTGTGATCGGACACACAAGGAATTTCTCTCTCTGGCACAAAAGCTCACAGTGTACATATAAACACAAGTAATAGATAATAGGTGAGAGAGAGAGAGAGAGAGAGAGAGAGGAGAGAGAGAGAGAGAAGGCTGTCTTTTAAACTGCTCATGGACTCACTCAGTAAAGCTTTGTGGTTTTGTCAAAATGTACATTTGAATAGCAGGGCTCCCCCCCCCCACCTTCTTCCTTCCTTATCTGACATTTTGACATCTCCAAATTGCTGGACTGCGATTCCTTCAGAGGGCCTGGATATTCCTGCACTGTGCAGTGGGGAGGACGGATGTTTCCCTGCACCTGCTCTAGAGGGGGATGATTTGCGCCTTACCAAGGTAAGGAGATTTCTGGTTTGCTCTCATTATTTTTGCTGACTGCTGCCCCCTGAAGCACTGAAGGAATTTCCCATGCTCAACAGGGCTTTGGGTGATGGAGGTTTTAGTTCGAGTCCTAGACAAGGTGACGTGGGAGGGATCGTAGTTTCAGTTGGGAAAAATGTGGCCCTCCTAGACCAGGCCAACTCCCCAAATGCCAGGGAGTTCCTAGAAGCCTGGCACGTTGACAAATCACCCATCAACAGACACACCTAGACATGAACAATATCTATGGACCAGGGGTGTCAACCTCTAGACCCCCCAGGCTGGATTTGGCCTGCAATGTGGTTGGATTTGACCCATGGGGCCATCCCGGGAAAGGTAAGGCTTGCCTGGCCTGCATAGTTTCAGGTAACAGGTAATCAGAGTTGGAAGGGACCTTGAAGGTCATCTAGTCCAACCTCCCCACCCAAGCGGGAGACCCTACGCCATTTCTGACCGAGGGCAGTCCAGTCTCTTCTCGAAAGCCTCCAGGGATGAAGCTCCCACCACTTCCAAAGGCAACTTCTGTTCCAGGGGCGGATTGTTCTCACTGTCAGAAAATTCCTCCTTATTTCCAGGTTGAATCTCCCCCTGTTCAGTTTCGGGCCCCTGGTCTACCCAATGCGAGGAGGATACAGGCCAGCAATTTGGAGAGTGGCGTCAAGCTGACCATGCCCCACCCCAGTCGGCCACACCCCCCACCCGGTCCCCCCGAGGTCAACCACAGCCCTGATGTGGCCCTCAATGAAGTTGAGTTCAGGCACCCTTGCTATAGACTGTGTAAGAGGGACAACCCGCCAGCCAGCCCAAAAAGGGAACCAAGAGACCCCAACGTCTGTCCATCAGCAACTGGCACCCAGAACAGCACAGGGAGTCCTCAACATACAACCACAATTGAGCCCCAAATTTTGTGTTGCTAAGTCAGAAGTTTGTTAAGTAAGCTTTGCCCCATTTTACAACTTTTCTTGCCACATTTGTTAAGTGGTGAATCCCTGCAGTTGTCAGACAGTCGTTAAGTGAATCTGGCTTCCCCATTGACGCTGCTTGTCAGAAGGTCGCAAAGGGCAGTCACATATATTCAGCACACTGCAACCGTCATAAATGTGAGTCAGCTGTCAAGCATCCAAATGTAAATTACGTGACCATGGGGATGCTGCAGTGGTTGCAAGTGTGGAAAATGGCCCTAAGTCACTTTTTTTCAGTGATGTTGTAACTTCGAATGGTCAGTGAGCGAACTGTTGTAAATCGAGGACTTACCTGTATAGATTAATTCCAAGATTGACATCAGGCCAACAATCCAGTGAACAATCAAGAAGCTGCCAAAGAAGCCCAACCAAAGACTCTCTAAGACTAAACCCACCAACACTGGCAGGACAATAGATTATAAACTGACAAGAAACCCCACTCCTCACTAGCCCTGATGATGGTACCTAGTTGGGTAATGAAACGTCTGCAAGAAAACAAGCATGCTCAGAGAGCCCCAAGGACCCCTCCCTAAATTATCTCAATTACCATCTCTCATTTGAAATTCTACACTGACCAGGATGCGGTAGATGTTTCTTTCATTCCTTAACATCTCTCACTATTGTGCAATTCCTCCTAATATCCAGTTGGATCTTGCCGTTTGCCTGTGGGACCCACTCCCAACAGGCCCCTGGTCTGCTTTCTAACCCCACAATCCTCCTCTTTGGCTGCGAGAAACCCAGGACCCACTTTCTGTCTTCTTTTTGACCTGTGTCAGTCCCTGAAATCAATTTGTTCTCCCTGGCTTAATATTAGCCTGTAATTGAAAATATATTTCAATTACCACTGGTCCCAAGTCTCCTGCCTTCTTTTTTCCTCTCCTCCCATAATGTTCTTATGGTCCTTTATAGCTTACCCTGTCAAGTAATCCTACACCTTAAATCCCTCTTTCAAACCCCAACGGCTCAGCCCTGGCTAATCAAATTTGGATGATCGCTAGATGGCAATTAAGAGATTAAAGCAAAATCTCTCTTAAGTCTTCGCTGTGACCACGTGGTTAATATATCAGAAGGTGAAATGGCCACCCCTTAGTTTCAAGGCATGAAATAAAAAACAACAAAAAAGAAAAACCAATGGGATGAAGCTACAGTGGAAATTGAGGACTTACCTGTGGAAAAGAAAAGCGAGGCTGTGTTGAACAGCATTATGTATGCCATTGGAGGAGGGTTTTCAAGTAGAGAGGGCTGAAATTCCAGCCACCTGAATCAGCAATTTCAGCTCTTAGCAACCTGTGTGTTCAACTAAAATGAGCAACACTTCATCACAGACTCTTTCTCTAAAGATTAAGGAAGATGACTTGGATGCAGATATGTAGGGAGTAAAGCAGGGGTCTCCAACCTTGGCCACTTTAAGACTTGTGGACTTCAACTCCCAGAATTCCTCAGCCAGCTTTGCTGGCTGAGGAATTCTGGGAGTTGAAGTCCACAAGTCTTAAAGTGGCCAAGGTTGGACACCCCTGGACTAAAGTATGAAGGAAGCCAGTTTGGCCAAGTGGTTAAAACCAGGCTAGAAACCAGAAACCTGTGAATTCTAGTCCTGCCTTAGGCATGAAGGCCAGTCAAATGACTTTGGGGCAATCACCAGGAGACGGGGAGTTCTAGTCCCACCTTAGCCATCCAAGCCAGCTGGGTGATTCTCTCTCAATCCGTCCCATCTTGCAGGGTTGCTGTTATGGGGAAAATAGGAGGAGGAAGGAACATTAGATATGTTCACCATCTTTAATTATTATAAAAAATAATCAAGATGGGATAAAAAAAAATCTAAATAAATAAATTAGAAATGCAGTATAGCGTGTGCAGATCAAGACATTTCAGCAGAAAATATTAGGTCTTTCTGTATCTAGAGTTGTGTTGTAGAAACAGCAACAATAAGACTATGAAAAATGTGATTATTAGTATGTTGGCTAAATGTAAAAAGTGCGGAATATGGATTTTTACCCTAATACCAGTTATATTTAACACTGAGACACTGAGCCAATTTCCTAAATATGAATCAGTTAAATACATCAGTTTTCTTAATAGCTTGTCTTCGTGGAAAGAAATGGGGGGGGGGGAGTCCTCTATATAGCTTAATTTGCCTGATTAAATACCTTCCCAATTATTCTTTATTTGTCAGAAAAGATATTTTATAAAATGATGAACAAGGTATTAAAATTCAATTAGCTTAAAAAAGAAATATAAGCACAGAAATTGTACGTGTGCTTGAGAGATAAAGTCCCAAGTGAACCATACTCATAAAAGAGAGAGATGAGATTTTATCATTCATGTTCTGAACATTTTATTTCTCATAACCTTAGAAATATACACTATGGATTAGTGGAATTTGACAGACAAATTTTCAGTTCACAAGTTGTCCAAATATGACACTTTAAAACTTTGGATAGGGGTCCTGTTGCCTGTGGTGGGAACCACATTCACTTTCTGTTGGAGGCAGGTTTCATTTGTAACCGTGTTAATGACACGTCAAATTATTGACAAGTCAGTTTGTCCATAATGTAAAGAATAACTTAAACGCAACCTCTCCTAACTCTGATCTTGGTGACAGAGAACACTAAAACACACACGCTTGTACAAACTCAACGAGGCACGATAAATGCAGTGGGGAAAAGATGAGGCCAGGGCATCTGTGTGGGCTCCACTTCTTTTCTGGCTGTATGAAAGGATGGTTGTCTGTTTAATAACAATGGGGGAAATTAAGGGACTATCTAACAATTGGTCTTGTGTCCAGCAGCTTCAAGAAGGAAGTCACTTGTGGTTGCTGGGAAGGGAGCTTTCATGGCTACCCAAGTTTTGTCGTATCTAATGTTCCTAGTCAGCTGGCTCGCCTCGCTGTTGTCAATCCTATGCACAGGCTGTCCTCAATTTACAACCGGTCACTTAGGAAATGTTTGAAGTTACAATAGACCACCCAAAAGCTACTTACGACCAGATATAAGCTGCTTGTATCTGTTTGTCCATCCGTTTGATGGATGTCCGTCCGTTCATCCACCCGCCCACCACCCACCCACCCCTCCATCCCTCCACCCACCCACCCGAGAGTGAAACTGGCATAAAGCTGATATCCATATTCACTTCACCCAAAGACACTTGTGAATTTTCACATTTGACAAATACGGATCGCCCTCAACTTACGACCAAGGTTGAGCCCAAAATTTATGTTGTTAAGTGAGAAATTTGTTAAGTGAGTTTTGCCTCATTTAACGACTTTCCTTGCCACATGTGCTAAGTGAATCACTGCAGTCGTTAAATCAGTAACATGGTTGTTAAGTGAATCTGGCTTCCCCACTGACTTTGCTTGTCAGAAGGTTGCAAAAGCCAATCACGTGACTCTTGGACACAGCAACAGTTGTAAGTGTGAAAAATGGCCCCAAGTCACTTTTTTCAGTGATGTTGTAACTTTGAATGGTCACTAAATGAACTGTTGTAATTATGCCTCAATCGTGGTTACCTCTCATGCCAAGGAGAAAAACCACAGTGAGCGATTAACCGACAAGTAGTTATCTTTGGAGTAGCTGCTCAGACTCCCTGGGGAGGAGCAGCGTACTGTATACAATCTGTACTGAAGCAAGCAATATTAAAATATAACAACCCAATCTGAAACATGCTGTCATTTGGACTGTTTTAAGCCAAAAGACATCAGATGTGCAAGTTACTGGGTTTACCTGTAGAAAATAATTATGGACTAATGGTGCCCCTGATGAATTTCTCCTTGCATAGTTACGATAGCAGGTGGACGTCTAGGGAAACGCAATGCGTTGTAGAATTTGTCTTAGGCCTCAGAAAGATCCCTGTGAAGTAATTAGGAACCTTTACCTCCTGAACAGTGGTGGGATTCAAAACGTTTTACTACCATGGGTTCGGTGGGTGTGGCTTGGTGGTGGGTGCGCTTTGTATGCGTGTGCACACTTTGCGTGTGTGCACGCACCAAACACACATTTTGCGCAAGCGCAGAGGCGTTCCAGCTCGCCTCCTGCAATCCCGCACTCTCCTGATCGCTTCAGCCGCCGCCACGCGAAGCAGCTGCGCTTCAAAAGCAGAGGGCGGAGGTGAGTCTGGGACCCCCGGCGGGCAGGTGGGCCCAACAGCAGAGCGGTGGAGAGAACCAGATCGGGCTCTGCTGCTCATCGCTGCTACCGGCTCGGCGGAACCGGGCCAAACCGGTAGAACCCCACCACTGCTCTGGAAGATCTGCTGGACACAACCTGATTCACCAGCACAGACCTCTGACACTGTTGGCGCAGGATCTCTGACTTCTGAAGCTATCGAAGCAGGCGAGCAGAATAAAGTCTATACCTTTATGTGGCGTTGACTTAACGATACTTTCAGTTTCTTTGCTTTTCAAACACGATGGGAATTATTTTACAATTTAACCTTAGACCAAAGGCGTTTGGATATTTCAATGTACGCTATACTATTTTAACCAATTTAACGTATTAATGAAAAACATTAATATTAACAACAGGTTAGACAAGCACTTTAAGGTTCAATTAATAGGTCCTTTCTTTTGTAGTTAAATAACATTTGACAGAATAATGGTATTTGATCATGGGGATAAGGCCTAAAATTGACTGATTTCTTGCAGAAGAGCCATCAATTAGAAGCAAATTGACCTTTGAGGTCAAATCATGTAAGTTGGTCTTAGATCTAGTTGTACCAACTATTGCAAATGTTTCTGCAAGTAAGCATTTATACTGCGCTAATAGATACGCTCTAATGCTTTCATAACCCATTAATCTAACCTCATGCTAATGAAGGACAAATAAGTAAGTATAAGGAAAAGAATCTCAGCGAATAGTTCAGCAATTATAGTGGTTGTAATTGCTAACATTAGACCAGGTATAATTGGAGTTACTTTCCTGTTTGATCTACTAAAGAATTCCTTCCCTATCGGCGCAAATTGGGTGCATGTGTACCCGTGAATTGTGGAACACAAGGACCAGTAGATTGGAAGAAGTCATCCAGATTAGACACAGATTAGGGTGCTACATGGAAAGTGAAATACAGGTAGTCCTCGATTTACAACAGTTCATTTAGTGACAGTTTGAAGTTACAATGACACTGAAAAAAGTGACTTATTTGTCACAGTTACAACCATTGCAGCATTCCTGTGGTCACATGATAAAAATTTGGACACTTGGCAACTGGTCATGTGGTTTACATTCAGATGCTTGACAACTTGTTCCTATTTATGATGGTTGCTAGAGGTCATAGAACCATCTTTTGTGACCTTCTGACAAGCAAAGTCAATGGGGAAGCCAGATTTGCTGAACAACCGTGTTACTAACTTATCAACTGCAGTGATTCACTTAGCAACTGTGGCAAGGAAGGTCATAAAACTGGGCAAAACACTTAACAAATTTCTCAGCTATCTACGTTCTAGGCTCAATTGTAGTTATATATTGAGGACTACCTATTACTGGATGTTCAGCATGAATTTAGAAAGAGCTAAAGAAAAAGACATTATTACTGATGCACGCTGGATATTTGGGAAGGCCAAAGAATAGCAATAGCCCTTGGACTTATATCCCACTTTACAGTGTTTTACAGCCCTCTCTAAGTGGTTTACAGAGTCAGCCTCTTGTCCTCCCAACAATCTGGTTCCTCATTTGATCCACCTTGGAAGGATGGGAGGCTGAGTCAACCTTTAGAAGGAAGGAAGGAAAGGAAAGGAAAGGAAAGGAAAGGAAAGGAAAGGAAAAGGAAAGGAAAGGAAAGGAAAGGAAGGAAGGAAGGAAGGAAGGAAGGAAGGAAGGAAGGGCACTTAAGACTTATATACCGCTTCACAGCCCTCTCTAAATGGTTTACAAAGTCAGCCTCTTGCCCCCAACAATCTGGGTCCTCATTTGACCCACCTGGGGCAGAAAGAACTCCATATATGATTCATTGTTTATAGAAAGGCCTTCAGTTGTGTCAGTGGGGTGGAATGTAGTCTGGATTCCCAGGAGGGAGGGGCTTCGTGCCAGAGGGGGCAAAGAGACAACGAAGCTTAGATAGTTTGGCTGGGAGAAAAAGAGTTAAGAAGGCTCCTCCCTAGCAATTCTCAGAGTGTATCCATACTACGGCAAATAGTGGGGTTGGTTTGTCAAGATTTCTGTCTTCAGGTGAGGGACAATTAAGGAAGCGGCTCAGAAGTAATTCTGCACGTCTTTCTCAGTTCTTTGGACCTGACAGGAAAACCTTTGTAAGGTATGGAACAGGGCTGTCAAACTCAGTTTCATTGAGGGCCACACCAGGGTTGTGTTTGACCTCAGGGGAGGGGCAGATGGGTGTGGCCAGGGTGGGCGTGGCTAGCTTGACGTCACTCATGTCGGGAGCACCTGTGGTGGCCCAAGCGCTGTGCAAGCGAAAGCAAAGCTACGGAGTTTGACACCCCGCTGCAGAATGTGCTTAGGAAAATGGGGATCCCAGAACATCTCATGCAACACCTACATACAGGTAGTCCTCGACTTAGGACCACAACTGAACCCCCAAATTTCTGTTGCAAAACGAGATGGTCGTTAAATGAGTTTTGCCCCGTTTTACGACCTTCTCACCGTTGTTCATGTGAATCACCATAGTTGTTAATTAGCTTGTCCGAAAGCTGCAAAAGGTGATCTTGTGATCCCCGGGACGCTGCAAGCATCCTCAATACGAACCAGTCGCCAAGCGTCTGAATTTGGATCACGTGACCAAGGGGATGCTGCAGTGGTCGTAAGTGTGAAAAGCGGTCCTAAGTCACTTTTTTCAGTGCAGTTATAACTGTGTATGGTAATTGACAAAATGGTTGTAAGTTGAGGTGGTCTGTATGGGGTCCAGACTGGCAAAGAAGTCAGACAAGACTGCATACTTCTTATTTATTCAGCTTACATGCTGAACATACCCACAGGGGGAAGCTGGGTTGGAAAGTGACAATGTATTTAGAATTGGAGGGAAAATATCCTTTAATGATGTTACTCCGATGGCTGAAAATAAAATGCATTATCTGCAAGCTCTGGTAATGAAAGTCAAGCACAGTGAAAAAATGGGACCCATTAAACACAACGAAAACTAAATGAAAGGCAAAAGGGAAAGCAGCCAGTCCCAGGAATGGTAATGAAGATATTGAAATGGTGTGTGTGTGTGTGTGTGTGTGTGTGCCTTCGATAGTTTGGGATCAGCCCTCATCTGAATCTAGCGGCCAAGAAACATGCCAGGGTCTAGCATTTGCTAGAGTCATGTGGAAGGTCTTCAGAAGGGTAGTCAGGTGCCTGCAAAGTTCAGAATCATCATCCGGACCATGATTTTTCCCCAGATCAGCTGATACCTGAAAAAAATTAGACTTTGAAGAATATTGATGGTTTGGAACTTTAGTGTTGAAAAGAATCCAATAATACGATGGGCAGCCAAGAAAACAAACGGGTCATCAAATCAAATCAACCCGGAGCTCCCACATAGGATCTAAACCAGGGGTGTCCAACCTTGGCAACTTTAAGACTTGTGGACTTCAACTCCCAGAATTCTCCAGCCAGCCAAGCTTTGCTGGCTGAGGAATTCTGGGAGTTGAAGTCCACAAGTCTTAAAGTTGCCAAGGTTGGACACCCCTGATCTAAATCATCCTCTTTTAATGACCTCATAACCCCTTGCGGGGTGGACAGTCTGGGCAACTGAATGGAGCCAGCAGCGTGTTTTAAGGGCCGGATGCTCTTCCTGTCGCCAGTGGGGAGTTTTGTTTAACAGAGATATTCTCAGTGTGCCCAGAGAGAGAAATATCTGCCCCTGCCTAGGATCGAACCCCTGATTGTGAGGCGAGAGCTCCACCTCTAGCCCACCCCCACCACTCACATAGGATCTAAACCACCAGGCTCAAGTTACGATATTATGGGCACATTATATGTGAAGAGCCAAAGTCCGTGTTCCTGGGGAAAGGGAGAGGAACATGAGAAAAAGGAGGAGCTGCCACAAGATGATGGGGAAGAAACGACCTAAAAGCCCAGATGGAACAGGGATCATCCCGGAGAGGATCTCTCTCTCTACTTGGCCAACACATTTGGTAGTCCTTGACTTACAGTGGTCCATTTAGTGATCGTCGTTCAAAGTTAGAACAGCACTGAAAAGAGTGACTTATCAGCCTTTTACATACTTTACGACCTTGGTAGCATCCCCAGGGTCATGTGATCAAAATTCGGAGGCCTGGCAATTGTTTCATACTTACGACCGTTGCAGTGTCCCAGGGTCATAGGATCCCCTTTGGCGACCTTTCGACAAGCAAAGCCAGTGGGGGAGCCAGATTCCTTTAACAACCGGGTTACTCACATATCGGTTGCGGTGATTCACTTAACAACTAGGGCAAGAAATGTCGTAAAATGGGGCAAAACTCACTTCACAAATGTGTCACTTAAGCACAGGTGTTTTGGGTTCAATTGTGGTCGTAAGTGAATAGTAAAAACACTCTTGGATGTGGAATTTGAGTCGCAGTTAACTACAACAAAAGAAGAGCCGTGCTGGATGAGCTCAAATACCTATTTTTGTCTACAATCTCTTTTCCATCAATAACTACAAGCAGTAGAAGCACCAGAGGATTGCTTAAGTCTTTCGATCTATTTTATCCAACCAAATCTTTTGTCATGTCAGTAACAGAGTAACAGGAGTGAGTCACAGTTTCATTTCTAACTTATTAGGGGTCAGTGATATTGATGAAACCACATGAGTGCAGCTGGAGTTCAAAATTCCTGCTTTGAGTTGAGTTCCAGACTTTCTTTTCATTTTGGAGCTAATTTGCTATATACACTAGTCATGGTTCCATTCCTCCTTGCTTTCGGAGCAAAACAAAATAAAAAGCAGACCACTTTTTCATAGAAAGATCCATGAAGGATCTTAGGGATATGTACAAGTGAACCTTTTAATACAAACATATTTTTTGTTACCCATGAGAGTCACAGCACTGATGAAAAATCATTATCTCTCTATCAGAAAGCGGAGGTTATTTTTTCCTTCTTTCTTTCCAGGATGAGGAACTGCACATGATGTTTTTCTTTTCTTTTCACATTTTCCTTTTAAATATACAGAAACGGTGTTGAAGTTTTCTTTTATTTTTAGCAGAAAATATGAAAATCATGTATTCTTTTATAGAGGTTTGGAGAGATCCTGCTAGATGCTGAATACGTCCTTGTTCTCACACATTGTGTTCAGTTAATTGGAAGGAGATGCAGGCAGAATTAGAACAAAAGTTGAGCCCAGGAGTTCAATTTTGCAGAATAGAAGAGGCAAGAACGTTGTAAATTGAAAGAATTTGATCTCTTTTCCTACACAAACTTTATCCTTGCCCTTAAGCCACAGAAACGTACAAATGCTTGATGTTTGAATGTTATTATAAATAACGATTTCAAGAGACTTATTCAAGGAAGAACACAGTGAATCACCATCATGCCTCCCCCTCAGTTTACCCTTCTTTAAGCCAAGCATACTCAGTTCTCTGAAGTCTTCTTTGTCACTCTTAGATTCCAAAACCATCTTTGTTGCTCTTCTCTTATTATAGTGTGATGACCAGAACTGGTACATGGTCTTTCAGGTGCGTTGTGACTACTACAGAATAAAGCAGAGCTATCCATTCTAATGACCTCAACGTTATATTACGGTTGATCCAGCCCAGGGATGCGTTGGCATTTTGGGTAGCTGCAGCACGTTATTTGCTTATTCTTAACCTGTGGTCCAGGAGGACAGTCAAATTGTGGCAAGTCCAACTGCTAACCAAGGTGTGCTTTTCTTTCAGCCATACATCTAATTTTGCTATCTAAGTGTAGAACCCTACATTAAAAGAGAATATTTGAACTGTGGGGTCCTTGGTGCTCTCTGAGCTTGGTTGTTTTATTGCAGAAGTTTCATTACCAAACGTGGTAACACCATAAATGCTAGAAGGGAATGGGGTTTGAGCTCTGTTTATAGGCTATTATATATTCAATACCCCAATCAATGAACTACAAACTTAGACAAACATTATCAAGCAATAAAGCACAGTTTCTAACCAAGGAACCATCAAGAACTCTCTCTCAGCACTGCTGACAGGGCAGGCCACTTGCATATCAACAGAGAACAAATCTCACTCTCTTCTAGCACTGACAGTGTTACCCAGTTGGGTAATGAAACATCTGCAAGAAAGCAGCCATGCTCAGAGAGCAACAAGGACCCCAATGAGCCCTACGTTTCTTGCCACTGAATTGCATTTTGTTAGAAAAAGTTCAAGTCTACCACGATCCGTTTCAGCCTTGAGCTGTTTTTTGGAGTGTTGGCAATTCTCTCCAACTTGGTGCCATCTGCAAATCCATTGAGCATCTTTCTAGCTCCCCAATTTAGCCATGTACACATAAACAAGACACAGCTGCCTGCAAAGGATTTTAGCACACCTGGCCCAATTGCGTGTTCCAGTGAATCCCTAAGTGGACAGAAATTGACATCATCTCCATATGCCAACACATTATGGCATTTTTCTGCAAACATACACTTGCTCACTTACTATTTATGTGCAGCTGTTTGTATGTCAATAGTAAAAAAAAAAAAAATTTAGCAGGATGATGACTTCTGATTCAGCTGGGCATAGAGGCAATGCACATTACTTTTTCGTGCTAACAGGAAGGTCAGGAAAGCTTCCACTCAGCCCATGCACAGAACCTTCTTTTGGCTTCTGGAATTGTTGGACGAGATCTCAGAACAACGCAGAGTGAAGCAACACAATCGTTTTGTTTTCCTATTGGAAACAGGGTGCCTATGGCCTTGCCAAGCATCTTGGAAGGATTGATTTGTTTTTCAATATTTGCAGAAGAGAAACAGAGCTGTACAATAGCTCTATTGTGTTTCATTTTTTTAAAAAAAGAAATATTAATAAATACTATAGCATTCTCGAAGTAAGCCTCATCTGAAATATTTGAACCTAAAGGCTTAGAATTTATGGTGGCCTTTAAGTTGTAGATATTGATTACAGTTGGTCCTCGACTTGCAACCATTTGTTTAGTGAGCACTCGAAGTTACAACGGCATTGAAAAAAGTGACTAAGGACCTTTGTATTTATGTTCTGCTGCGGCATCCCCACAATTGCATGATCAAAATTTGGACCCTTGGCAATTGGCATGTATTTATGACGGTTGCAGAGTCCCGTGACCATATGATCATCTAGTGGTGTAATGGTTAGAATGTAGTATTGCAGGCTAACTCTGCCCACTGTCAAGAGTTCGATCCTGACTGACTAAAGGTTGACTCAGCCTTCCGTCCTTCCGAGATAGGTAAAATGAGGACCCATATTGTTGGGGGGGCAAGAGGCTGACTCTGTAAACTGCTTAGAGAGGGCTGTAAAAGCACTGTGAAGCGGCATAGAAGTGCTACTGCTATTCCTTCCTTCCTTCCTTCCTTCCTTCCTTCCTTCCTTCCTTCCTTCCTTCCTTCCTTCCTTCCTTCCTTCCTTCCTTCCTTCCTTTCTCAATTCCCTTTCTCATTCTCCTTCCTTGTTAGGCAGTGGTTAGAATGTAATATTGCAGGCTAATTCTGCCAGCAGTTCAATCCTGACCATGTCAAGGTTGACTCAGCCTTCCGTCCTTCCGAGATAGGTAAAATGAGGACCCATATTGTTGGGGGCAAGAGGCTGACTGTGTAAACTGCTTAGAGAGGGCTGTAAAAGCACTGTGAAGTGGCATAGAAGTGCTACTGCTATTCCTTCCTTCCTTCCTTCCTTCCTTCCTTCCTTCCTTCCTTCCTTCCTTCCTTCCTTCCTTCCTTCCTTCCTTCCTTCCTTCCTTCCTTCCTTCCTTCCTTTCTCAATTCCCTTTCTCATTCTCCTTCCTTGTGAGGCAGTGGTTAGAATGTAATATTGCAGGCTAATTCTGCCAGCAGTTCAATCCTGACCATGTCAAGGTTGACTCAGCCTTCCGTCCTTCCGAGAAGGTAAAATGTGGGTCCAGATTGTTGGGGGGCAAGAGGCTGACTCTGTAAACTGCTTAGAGAGGGCTGTAAAAGCACTGTGAAGCGGCATAGAAGTGCTACTGCTATTCTTTCCTTTCCTTCCTTCCTTCCTTCCTTCCTTCCTTCCTTCCTTCCTTCCTTCCTTCCTTCCTTCCTTCCTTCCTTCCTTCCTTCCTTCCTTCTAAAAGTTGACTCAGCCTTCCGTCCTTCCGAGGTGGGTAAAACAAGGACCCAGATTGTTGGGAGGCAAGAGGCTGACTCTGTAAACTGCTTAGAGAGGGCTGGGAAGCACTTATAAAGCGGCATATAAGTCTCAGGGCTATTGCTATCTTTTGCAACCTTCTGACAAGCAAAGTCAGTGGGGATTCACTTAATAACCGGGTTACTAATTTAATAACTGCAGAGATTCACTGAATGACTGTGGAGGCTAGAAAGATCATGAATTTTGTCCCACTATACGACTTTTGTTGCCACATTTGTTAAGTGCATCGCTTTGGTTCTTAAATTACTAACCTGGTTGATCATTGAATCGGGTTTCCCTATTGACTTTGCTTGTCAGAAGATCAGAAAGGGCAATCACATGACTCTGGAACATGGAAACCGCCATAAGTGTGAGTCAGTTGCCAAGCATCCAAAGGTAAATCACGTGACCATGAGCATTCCACAACGGTCATAAGTTCTGTCGTAACTTCGAATTGCCACTAAATGAACTGTTGCAAGTCAAGGACTATCTGTAAACAGATTTATTGTAAATAATAATATTTATAAATCAAATTTGTACCTGCCATAATTTACAAGAACCCTCGTTAATACCCAACTTAGTGTCATGATGGGCTGTTTCTGATTCAGTCTCGGGGCCTGGGGGATTAAAGAAAGCTGCCTCCTGGCCCCCTTCCTTGTTTCATATCGTTAACCCAGATTTTCGTGTCACCCGCCCCCTCTAGGGATAAATAGTTCTGTCCCTAATGTCTGTGTCTATCCTCCATCATCCAGGTTGTGGTTGTCCCAAAGGTACTTTTTCCAAAAGCAGTTGGACTTTCTTGTTTTTTTTCCCTTGAAAATGTTTCACTTCTCATCCAAGAAGTGAAACATTTTCAAGGGGGAAAAAACCCCAAGAAAGTCCAGTTGCCTTTTGGAAAAAACAGCTTTGGGACATCTTGCCCCTAATCTTGTAGACAAATAATGACTTCACATTTTAGTCTATATAGATAGAATAGAGTAGACTAGAGTAGAGTAGCATAGAATAGAATAGCATAAAGTAGAATAGCATAGAGTAGAATAGTATAGAGTAGAATAGAATAGAATATTAACAGAATAGAATAGAATAATATATATTAATACACACACACACACACACACACACACACACACACAGATTCATCTGTCTAGTGTAATGCTAAGGACAATATCTGTGTGGTTTCTAGAAATTGAAAATGATGATACAATCAATCATGAAGTCCCCATCTTTTGTAAAATCAATCAGAAAAAGAAGTTATCCAGGTCACTTACTTGGTTTATCATTTGTATTTCATTAGCTCCATTTTTGCAGAGCCATCTTCATTTGCAGTACCTCATCCGCAAGTCCAAGAATCTTATATTGTTTTGATTAACATATTAATTAAGTATGGATTGGATGCGATGCCAGCTGGATGAATCCTTCGGGTTCTTCAGTGTTGTATTTAACAAACACTTATTAACATTTTTTTCACTTAGTACCCCTACTGATACCATATCATTGTACTCAAACATTTTCATTAAACAGTTGGACGAAGGGGTAGAGGAAGTGCTTATCCAAATTACAGAAAATACAGCATAGGATGAGCTTGCTATTATCCTAGGAGAAATTCAACTTGAAAGGTTAAAGAGTGGACCAACTGAATAAAATGAACACAATGACATTTTATTGAGACAAGGTGTATCTCATTTTAAAAAATATATCATCTAGCTCTCCAAATGAAATTCTGTAATTGGAATAAGGGGTAAAAGGTTTCTTTGGACACTGCGTTTGAGGAATGATTCAATGCAACAGAGACGGGTGGAAAGAACAAAGAGAGATGATCAGGAGTGGCAAGCAGGTGTTAGAAGAACACAAAGGAAATTGGGTCTGCTTAGCTTTGGAAAAGATGACCCAGCTTGGATATAATTGCATTTTTCAAGTACCGGAAGGATTGTCAAATAAAGGAGAGCCTGCTGTCCATTCCAGAATGTAAGACACGGTCTTAAGTTTCATGAAAGTCAATTTTGATGGAAAGTTAAGTAAAACTTCCAAACAATAAGAACAGTTGGGCAGAGGAACCAATTATTGGTGAAGTTCCCTTCACTGGATGCATTCAAGGAGAGAATTGTAGGATTGAAGAACTGTATGCTGGAAATAATTTAATTTGGATTTCCCCTGTGAGCAGATTAGACTGGACAAATGGCTTTTCCCAACTTCTATAATACACACCTCCACCTCCACATGCATTACCCTCTCCCCACTTAATAGTATAACTGTATTTTCCAGGTCAATTATTGTAACTATTCTCTCTGGGAATATCCGAGAAGGAACGGTTTGTTGACCTATATCTGGAATAGTTCCCTTTAATTCTACCGTTTTAATATTAAAATTCTGTTCATTCACCCTTTGCACTCTCTGTGCCTACGTTGCTTCAGGCTGTATACAACAATAGGAATGGGCATACATTTCAGGTGTTAGTGTACAGAATACCTAATTGTGCAGGGAATCCCAAGAAGGAACAGAATGGAATGGAATATAGAAGAGAAATAGAATAGAATAGTATCGACACTTTAAATGAATACTAATCAACACACATTAAAATGAAATTTCATTGCATTCATCTCTCAAAAGATAACCATTATGCATATGTGGGGCTGGAATTCACCATCTCCTCCTTAAGCACCACACCAATCTAAGTCTAATGTTAAAGACAGGGTTAGGGTTAGGGTTTGAGTTAAACACGGCTTGCATTGACTTAAGATTCCCCCTCCACAGAACTCATTTGAATCGATGGATTAGGACAAATATCCGTACAGTTGTACAGTGTAACATTTTCAAATGACTTGATGGTTTTTAAAAGGCAGTTCAAGTTACTTGATTGTTTTTTTTCATGGTGCAGTTATTGATCATTATATGAAGAATAGTCATTATATGAAGAATACCCTAAGTTTGATCTGAATCATAGCAAACAGTATAATTACTATAATTTTTAAGAAACTCCATTGCAACTTTAGTAATTGGCCATTCGATATTTTTATGAGTGATATTTTCCCTAGCATGCAGCTGTTTGAACCTTGAACTGAGTTTTTTTGGTTTTATTTATTTTTTGTTCTCAGGGTAGCGAGTTTGATTTGTGTGAAATGTTCAGAGGTTGCTATTTGGCATCACACATAAAGTCCATCGTGTACAATAGGAAACTGTGGTATCTGCCCATTTAGATGATTGTACCCCGTTATAGTGAGGTTATATATTTAGCACTGTTACTATCCTTGATTTTTTTTTCTTTTTTCTTTTGCTTTATTTGTGTCTCAGGTGGTCACTGAGAATAGCATTTTAGTGATATGCCAAATTGTAAGGAAAATTGCTGTAATTGTATTGGGAGCATTTCAAAAGAAGCAAGAGTTTTAGAGTGATTCCATGGGCTACATTGAGGAATAACAACTTAATGAGAGGATACTATTTCAGATGAAAGAACTCATCTTTTTTCAGAAAAAAATATCGCTAAATCTCTTTGCTGAATATGTCTGATCGGCAAAACTTTTCTAAGTGCCTAATGCAATAAAAAATATTATCGGAATACAATGCAAAGGAAGACCAGCATCTTCAGTGTTAAATAACTAAAAATGTCTATCGTGATGCATAATGAAGGCCTCACTCCTTTTTTATGGGTGTCTATAGTGCTTCATCTGCCATCTTGCCCTTTTTTGATACCCCCAGTTATTCAGCCATTCAGTCTGTATGACCAGTCTTATACAGGTAGTCCTTGACATATGACCACAATTACAGATTAACAGAGTTGGAAGGGACCTTGTAGGTCATCTAGTCCAACCCCACGCCCAAGCAGGAGGCCCTACACCATTTCTGACCGAGGGCAGTCCAGTCTGTTCTTGAAAGTCTCAAGTGATGGTGCTCCCACAACTTCCGAGGGCAACTTCTGTTCCATTGGTTGATTGTTCTCACTGTCAGAAAGTTTCTCCTTATTTCCAGGTTAAATCTCTCCTTGATCAGTTTCCATCCTTTATTCCTTTATGGTGGTTTGACATTGAAATGAGACACAGGGAACTGTCTCTGAGAAAAATGCCAACCCTGAGAGAACTCAGGTAGCAGTATTTATTGAGAAAAAACACAAGCAAAATACAGTATGCATATTCAGAAAACAATGACCTCAACAGGAGATTACTTCACCAGCATGAGAACACACAATCTTGGAAAGTCCCAGATGTTACCTTGCTAGGATGAGATCATACAGCCACGGAAAGTCTCATGGGAAAGTTTGGAAAGTCCCATGAGAAAGCACAACTGTGTACCTTGTACCTTGAACTTTCACCCATTTTCCTATTCCTTCTAAACTGGCAGAATCAAAACAGAATGAGGCACTCTGAGCAAAGATACTCCTACCCCCACCAAGAATGCCCACATCTTCCTAGACTTACTGCTAGTTATACAAAGGCCTTACAGAAAATGATAAAATGATTAATAAAATATATTACCACATTCCCTCCTTTTTTATTTATTCAAAGATAGGGGTGTTTTAGTGGCATAGTACACAGTTCCTCATGACCTGATCCCACACGCCGGAAGACTGAGGTACACATTTGTAATAGATTAGGAATACATTGAATAAAACAACATAATAAGATACATATAGCAATAATAATAACAACCCCTTGCAATAAGGAGCGAAACCATGATCCATCAGGAAGCCAGGACCACAGACTGTCCCAGAATGATGCATTAAACCCATCGGCTCCAGATTGATGCTGAGCAATACGATCTTCCATGTCCTGAACAGTTTTTGTAATGTTTGGCTCATAATTATGTATAAAAACACAACAATGTGAATGAATTAAAGCACAAACTCCTCCTTGAGCAGCTAACATAATATCTAAAGCATATCGATTTTGCAAAGTAACTGTACGAATTTCAGACATTTCTACATTAATCATCTTAATATTCTTTATAGTATCATTAAACATAGCAACAGTAAAATTATTTAAAATATGAATATCCCTATAGTTCATAGCAATTCCCAAAGGCGGGATGAGACCTCGAGAAATTTGTGTCCATAGATTACCTCCCATGGTTAGGATCTGGAATTGCTCTGTTGTAGCACAAGACAACTGTTTTCTCCAGGTTGCATTCTTTATTAAATCTTTTTCCTCAAAAGGCACTCCATGCAATGTTAGTCCTTCTCCCACTCTCCCAGGAAGGTGCATACACAACCAACAATTGGTGATGTTCAAGTTTTTGGCAGTTGTGCGCAAATCTTTAATGTAATTATTATCTGTCCACAAATCATCGCCCAAATCTCCGGCACGCTGAACATGCTGTCGCTGCTCTCTCCGCACCCGAGCAGCCCAGGACAGATTAGGCAGAATCAGCAGGATCAGGAACCACAGATGCACCATCCTGCTCCTCCGAAACTTCCTTCACAGGTGCCTGCGAATGATCAGGTCGAACACACCGACCAGGAACCCAACAAATTTGACCAAGATGTTCAACTGCTGCATAACCACGTCCCCACGTTATCAGCTCAGCAGGAACCCATGCTGGATCTGGAAGAAACCGCACCAACACCCGAGGTCTCACCGCATCTGTAGAAGGAGAAGAAAAATGCCTGCTGGCCGCGCCGCAGGGGGTTACCAGACAAATTTAAAAAATTTAAAGTATATAAAGCTAGATTTAATTGATCTTGAATCGCCGGAAGCCCCAGGAGCTTCCCTCCTTTTTTATTTAATTTAGTCAACATGGTCTTGAGCGTGGCATTTGAGCAACAAAACACACATTCACACACTGCTCCAAACATCCTTGTAACAGCAAAAGCAATCTTAAAATATCAGGTGATATTCCAGGAGACAAATAAGAACCTGCTACAAAGGGTAACAAATTATACACATACAATGAATCCACTATTAAATTAAAATCCTGATTGTGAAAATTTTGAAAAGCCAAAACTACAGCAGCAAGTTCTGCCTGCTGGGCAGACTTCTGCTCTGAAGTCACTTTTGTATGCCAAATCCCAGATTTATCTTTCCAAACACAAGCACCAAAAACTTTCCCTCCATCAGTAAAAATTGTAGGAGCATCTGATATGCCCAATGGTATCCTTTCTTACATTTTGGGCACACTGATTTAGGACGAACACCCTGTCCCATTGATCTCTTATTTTGCTGACTTTGACCTCCTCCAGGAGCCCAACATTGCGCTTTAAAATGTCCAGGCTTCCCACAATTGAAACAATTCCCTTTTGAGCATGTCCTGTTTGTAAAGCCAGAGCTAAAGTTTCCATGTTAAAAGACTGACTCCCAACCTTCCTACATGCATTAATCAAATCTGCAATTTCTCTCTCTCCACTTGCTACCAGTGGATTTAAAATCTTTTGCAATCTGTGTTAGCTTGTTCTACTGCTAACTTAAAAAGCAACTCTTTCTGGGCGAATTGATTATCAATTTGTCTTTCTATAGCCAATTTCAGTCTGCTAATGAAATTTTCATAGGGTTCATTGTTCCCTTGTTTGATGTTAGTAAAGGTCTTCTCACCACCTTCGCCGTCAGGGAGAGACCCTATGGCTTGAAAAATTATTTGTGGGAGAAGAATGAACCCTTCCTCAGGCATACCATCTCTCTGTTGTTCCACTGTTGTAAAATTACCAGCTCCGTAAAGCTGATCTGGGGTAACATTTGCTGTTCCCCTCTGGACTGCCAGCTGTCTCCATTTCTGATCTAACACCAAATATTGAGCTGGAGTTAAAATCATATTCAACAGAGCTTTCCAGTCAGCCGGAATCATTTTATTTCCATAACCAACTGCTTCTAACAATGCCTGAGTATATGGTGTTCTAACACCATATTCTTTTGCTGCTTGCTTAACTTCCCTCAAAATTCTGAGCTGTAAAGGCTTCCACTCCCGCTGCGGATTTAATGCAGCATCCATGACAATTTCCACTGGATTAAGTTGAACTTCTACTCCAAACTCCACCAAATCATCTCCTGATAATTCCCCTCTATTCTTTGCTTCTTGAATAGCTGCAGTAACTGCATCCACCTGAACCCTTAAAGGTAAACTCTTATCCTCTGACAAAGTATTGCTAGCGCCGGACAGTCCCCCAGATTTATCTGGAGGTGCCGTCGGCGGCAACAAACGTACCGCATGGTAAAGCGGCAAACCTTCTTCGGGGGTGATAGGAGCGGTTGTTCATAAGTAGCTAACGCATCCATAATCACCCTCCAGGTTAACAAAATTGAAGAAGGGGCACGAGGTTCCTCGTGCAAAAATTTCCCTATCTTTTTCCAGGACTCTACTTTAATACTACCTCCTCTGGATATGACTTAATATTTTTCCAAACATACTGTAGTAAGTCCTCAATTTCTTTCTTTCCTACAGCACAACCCTACTGCCAATTCCAAACCCAAAACTATTCCCAATGATCCCTCTCAATTCCCTGATGTGCTCTTTCTGAGCCTTCGAGAGATCTCCCCCATACTCACGAAAAGAATCTATCTTCGTCCAGCGAAGAAGATGAGGGCCCAGTCGACGTCCGCGACGATGAGTATAGGATGCGGGAAACGTAGCCTTCCAGCTATCACGTCGGGGTCACCATTTATGGTGGTTTGACATTGAAATGAGACACAGGGAACTGTCTCTGAGAAAAATGCCAACCCTGAGAGAACTCAGGTAGCAGTATTTATTGAGAAAAACACAAGCAAAATACAGTATGCATATTCAGAAAACAATGACCTCAACAGGAGATTACTTCACCAGCATGAGAACACACAATCTTGGAAAGTCCCAGATGTTACCTTGCTAGGATGAGATCATACAGCCACGGAAAGTCTCATGGGAAAGTTTGGAAAGTCCCATGAGAAAGCACAACTGTGTACCTTGTACCTTGAACTTTCACCCATTTTCCTATTCCTTCTAAACTGGCAGAATCAAAACAGAATGAGGCACTCTGAGCAAAGATACTCCTACCCCCACCAAGAATGCCCACATCTTCCTAGACTTACTGCTAGTTATACAAAGGCCTTACAGAAAATGATAAAATGATTAATAAAATATATTACCACATTCCTTGTCTGGCCTTCAGGTGCCTTGGAGAATAGTTTGACCTCCTTCCTGTGGCAGCCCCTCAAATATTGGAGCACTGCTCTCCTGTCTCCCCTGGTCCTTCTCTTCACCAGACTAGCCATGCTCCGTTCCTGCAACCGTTCTTCATATGTTTCAGCCTCCAGTCCCCTCATCATCCAGGTTGTTTTTCTCTGCACTCTTTCTAGAGTCTCAACTTCTGTTTTATTGTGTGGTGACCAAAATTTCTGTTGCTAAGTGAGACATTTGTTAAGTGAGTTTTGCCCCATTTGATGACCTTTCTTGACACAGTTGTTAAGTGAATCCCTGCAGTTGCTAAATTAGCAACCCGGTCATTAAGTGAATCTGGGCTTCTTCCCCATTGACTTTCCTCGTCAGGAGGCCATAAAAAGGGCCTCACATGACTGAAGGACACTGCAAATGTTATAACTATGAGTTGGTTGCCAAGCACCTGAATGTGACCACATGACCATGGGGATGCTGCAACGGCCATAAGGGTGGAAAACGGACGCAAGTCACTTTTTTTTAATATGCCATCAGAACCTCAAATGGTCCCTAAATGAACAGTTGTAGGTTGAGGACTACCTGTATAGAGAGTGATTTACTGTGTTAAGTGTGGGATGTATCCTATATGTTGTGGTGCGCCAGCAGCCTGCGGAGCTGGCAGCAAAGTCAGACAGTGGGGAGGGACATTGGCCAGTCCTGGAGTCTGGAGTGGACTCGGACGAAGATCCTGCATCCGATACAGAGATGGAGCCAGGGCCATCTGGGAGTTATGTGCTGACTCCGGAGCCTCTAGGATCTGACAGCAGCGAGGAAGAGGAACAGGGGGAGCCTGTTCCCAGTGTGCACGTGCACACAGCTGCCAGAAGGCAAGAACAGTTAAAACTAAAGGGGCGACTTGGGAGTAAGACTTGGAGTTGATTGGCCCCCTCCCATAAGACATAAAGGAGGAGTAAAGGGACAGGAGCCTTTGCAGGAAGCAACTTTGTTCATACTGGTCGGTTGGAAACCTGAAGCTTTGTGTTGACTTTGGGCTCCATTTGGCCTCGTCTAACTAATTGGCAATTTAGTCATTGGCAGCATTCCAAGGAAGATAAAGGTGGGTGCTTATCAGATTTATCCTGAAGGACTTCTGTGGGACTATTTACAAACTGTTTGGGACTCATTATGGGCTGTGAATGACTATAATTCACAGCTGTTGAAATAAAACAAAAGGTTTTTGGGACTAATGTGTGTTTGTTAATGTCTCAGGAAGCCTTGGTCAGAGCACTATAGAACAGTGTGTCTCAACCGTGGCCGCTTGAAGAGGTGTGGACTTCAATTTCCAGAATTCCAGAGCCAGCATAGTTGGTAGTTGAAGTCCACACCTCTTCAAGCGGCCACGGTTGAGAAACATTGCTATAGAAAACCAAGTTTAGAAACAGATATTAATTGGGTGAAGATGATAGATGGATCTGTATATTCTTAATACGTTGGCGCTACACTGCAGCAGCTCCTCAAACGCCTGGTCAAATTGCTCGGAAAGAACCACTTTTCATGATGTTGAAAATTTTGATGGAGGCCTCACAAAGAGATCTGACCCCCCCCCCCAAAAAAATAATAATAATAATGAACTGGCAGGCTGTCAAATGCTTTATGAAAAGAGAAATGGGGAAAGGCAAAGAGAAGGCGTCGTCTTCGGTGGATTTCTGCCCCTGGAGAAATAAACCAGGGGTTTGAGGAGCTGATTGGCTAAAGAGGAATAATTTTACCTTTAGTGTCCGAGGACTATTGAAGAGGGGTGAGATTTTTGAAAAAGAAATTTCGAATAGGAGCCAGCAGCAGCAGCAGCACAGCCCTGGAAAAGGTTTACCAAATGCAGTGGTATTCAACCTCTGGAGATGTGGAAGGGAAATCACTTCAGTCCAGATGACGTCTCCCTTTCCCTTGCGCACACAAGAAGCCACCATGCTTCTTTTTACGCCTGACTGACGATGTAGCACAGGCGATCCAACGCAAACCCTTGAGCCTCCCTCGATCCTTTCTCCCTGCCCAGGGAATGAGAAAGGCAGCTGGTGGGAGGTCACATTGACTGTCTTTCTTATCCCTTCCCATCAGTGGTGGGATTCAACAGTTTTTACTACCGGCTCTGTGGGCGTGGCTTGGTGGGCGTGATGTGGCTTGGTGCAAAATCCCCCTTCCCTCCCCACCCCACTAACCTGCTTTCCAGGTCCGCTCTCCTGTGCAGGGCAACCAAAGGAGACCCAGCTGATCAGCTGGGACTCGATGGGAGGCAGAGAAGAGATGGGGGGTTGGTGGGGCCAGTCGGAGGTGGGTATTCTGAACTACTCAAAGTTTCCGCTACTAGTTCCGCTCCAGAATGGGTCAGAACTGGCTGAATTCCACCTCTGCTTCCCATCCATAAGTTGGATCTGAAAGTGGACTGATGGCATGGTTGAGAATGTATGAGCTGCCTATATAATTAGCGGCTCGGGTTGTTTTATAATATAACAGCAAACATACAGTCACACACTATGAAACATTATTAAAATAACAAACCGTTCAGCTTGAAAAAAAATATTCTTTATAATTTATATAGCCCCAAGCTTTCTGGCGCTGTGGACCAATGGCAGAAGGGGTTGGGGGAGGGAGAGGGGATAGTTTTGTGCATGCGCACGCAGCTTGCAGAGATGTAGGTTCATGCATACCTGCGCTCTCCCTCCGTTTCCAACAGGTCATGGCCAGGCACTGGGCCTCGGCTTGGGGATTTGGGGACCCTTGCCTTAAACAATGAAAACAACAATGAAAAGCTTTAAATGATAATTAGAAGGAGGCTTCAGTGGTTAAAGTAATTAAGTGGTTAAGATGCTGGAAAGCTGGAAAGCCGGCAGCCCAGGTTTGAGACCCAAGCGCCCCGTGACGGGGTGAGTTCCCGTCCTCACCTTAGCTCTTGTCAAGCTAACAATTCGAAAGCAGGCAAATGCAAGTAGATAAACAGGCACCACTTTGGTGGGAAGGTAACAGCATTCTGTGATCTCATGCCGGCCACATGACCGGGAAAATGTCTTCAGTCAGCCTTGGCCTTGAAATGGAGATGAGCATCGTCCCCTGTAGCCAGCAACAACTGCAGGGACTCCTTTGCCTTCCACCTTTGTTTCAACCTCCTCCTGTACTAACCTGATTCCCAGGCACAAGGAACCAGAACGACACAATGAGATGATTGGAATGGCTTCTTTACTGCTGTCAACCTATTCGCTTGGGAAGAGCCCGATAAAGGTCTCAGGGGTTTTAAGGGAGGTCAAGTCTGCCTGGCTTCCTACCGTTCTCCGGATTTATGATTTATGTTGATGGCTTTTATTTAGTATCTTATGACTATCATTGAGTGCTCTCTTGTGATAATTGTATTTTATGATTATGAACATGATTGATCACTTGTTGCTTGTATGTACATTGAGAACTTATGTACCGGAGACAAATTCCTTGTGTGTCCGTCCAATCATAATTGGACAATAAAGAGTTACTTCTCTCTCTCTCTCTCTCTCTCTCTCTCTCTCTCTCTCTCTCTCTCTCTCTCTTTCACGTTCACTTTCACTTTCACTTTCACTTTCTCTCTTTCACTTTCTTTCTCTTCTCCCTTCCCCTCCCTCCCTCCATCCATCATCCACCTACCTACCTACCTACCTACCTACCTACCTACCTACGCACCTATCATCTGTCTGTCTCTCTGTCTCTTCATTATTCCCCCTATTCAAGCTGGAGATTCTACCCTAATGACCATGTCAAGTTCTGCTGGTGTCCTACTTCAAATTAACTTTACAAAACTTCAGCATCCAATGAAAAAGAAACAGACTTCTCACAAATACCGAAATGGGTCTCTTAGGACAATCGATATACTCAGAACTGGCTTTCTTGGTTTCTCCTTCCCAGGTGACGACCCTCGTAAACACCAGCAACAAAGGGCCTTCGGGGAAAAAGAAAGGCCGGTCCAAGAAGGCCCACGTCTTAGCCGCGTCGGTTGAACAGGCCACCCAGAACTTCTTGGAGAAAGGAGAACAGATTGCGAAGGAAAGCCAAGACCTGAAGGACGAGTTGGTGGCTGCCGTGGAGGATGTGCGCAAGCAAGGTGCGTACCTGGCCAGGGGCAGGAATCTGATCAGAGCTATTGGCAGGATGCAGGTGGCCTTTGACTTACGATGACCACCACTGAGTCCAAAGTTTCCGTTGCTAAGCAAGACCATTGTTAAGTGAGTTTTGGCCCATTTTAGGACCTTTCTTGCCACAGTTATTCAGTGAGTCACTGCAGTTGTCAAGTTGTCAGTAACACTGAACCTCTGGCTTCCCCATTGGCTTGGCTTCTCAGAAGGTTGCAAAAGGGGACCCCGGGAAGCACTGCAACTGTCAAAAAAAGACCCCCAACAACATTCCAGTTGCCAAGAGTCTGAATTTTGATCACGTGACCCTGGGGATGCTGCAATAGTCGTTAGCGTGAAAACCGGTCATACGTCACTTTTTTCAGTGCCGTTCCATTGTGATTCATGTTTGCCAGGATTCCTTCTGTGAGTTGTCACTAAATGAACTGTTATAAGTCAAGGACTGCCTGTAATAGCCATAGCCCTTAGACTTATATACTGCTTCACAGTGCTTTGCAATCCTCTCTAAGTGGTTGACAGAGTCAGCCTCTTCTTCCTTCCTTCCTTCCTTCCTTCCTTCCTTCCTTCCTTCCTTCCTTCCTTCCTCCCTCCCTCCCTCCCTCCCTCCCTCCCTTCCCATTTAGACTTATATACCTCTTCACAGTGCTTTGCAGCCCTCTCTAAGCAGTTGACAGAGTCAGCCTCTTCCTTCCTTCCTTCCTTCCTTCCTTCCTTCCTTCCTTCCTTCCTTCCTTCCTTCCTTCCTTCCTTCCTTCCTCCCTCCCTCCCTCCCTCCCTCCCTCCCTCCCTCCCTTCATTCCTGTTTAGACTTATCTACCTCTTCACAGTGCTTTCCAGCCCACTCTAAGTGGTTGACAGACTCAGCCTCTTGCCCCACCAACAATCTGGGCCCTCATTTTACCCACCTCGGAAGGACGGAAGGCTGAATCAACCTTGAGCCGGTCAGGATCGAACTGCTGACAGTGGGCAGAGTCAACCTGTGATACTGCATTCTAACCACTGCACCACCATGGCAATAATAATAATAATAATAATAATAATAACAACAACAACAACAACAACAACAGTAATATATAATACGAACACATCGTACCTTGAATGTTGTCTGCTCGTCTCTTGTGTGGTGATTCAGAATCCGTGGAGCAACCTATGGAGAATTGCTCTGTGCTCCATCTCTTTTTTTGCATGCATTTCCCCAAGGGACCCGTGAGGGAATTCGGGACGCTTTTGCAAACCCATCTGGGGAAGCGAGAGCGGCAGTTCCTGGCCTCACGTGGTTCTTCTCATAGGAACTGATTGCATGAATTATTCCTGTCAAGTCTATTATCACAGTTGTCGGCTGCGGAAGAATAACTTGGGTGCAATGTTTTATAGAGTGTAATTACGCTTTCCAACTTAGGTTTAATTGTAGTCCCAGAAATATATTTCACGGCATCGATTAATTTTTATTTACATATGCTTCGATTTTATTCCCTTGCTCTTCTTGACTGATGTTTTGTGGGCCTTCAGTGACCAAGAGAGCCCCTTTCAAGAGGAGGGAAGAGATCCCATTGACTGGCAGCCGTTACAAGTCTGCCTTATGCCTGGAAACATGATTGTACAGGTCGTCCTTATTTAGTGACTACAATTAGGACTGTCCACTGAAGTGTTAAGCAAAGCTGTCGCTAAGTGAAACTGAAATTTCGCTTTCGGACTGACGTTAGCTTTCCTCTGCTCTACTGACCTGCAGAGGTTGCTAATGTGAAGATGGGTTGGAGGGTTCCTTTCTCAACACCCCAGTCACCGAGAGCAGCGAAGAGTCTTCTGCTGGCATGAAACAAAGTAAAATAAAATAAAAATAGAGCAAATGTTGCCTAATGAGACTGCAGATCCAGGACTCTAGCAGTCCAAAGGGAAAGGGGAGGAAGGCTTCATTCTTGGAAATGTTTTAAAGATCCCCAAATTAGCTTGTCTTGCAATCTAATCCCATACAGAAAACCTTGATTACGGTAAACATAGATCTCATTTTCATGCTGGTAGTCCCTGACTTATGACCATAACTGAGCCCAGAATTTACATTGCTAGGCAGGACAGTTGTTCAGTGAGTTTTGCCCCATGTTATGACCTTTCTTGCTTGCAGTTGTTAAGCGAATTGTTGTAATGACGAGGCAGTCGAGATGTTTGATCATGATCAAATGAATCATGATGAACTTTATTGGAGTCTAGTCTCACATTTATACACATTTTTAGTAATCCTCTAACATTGGTTAACTTTGGTTATTGCTCAACTTTCGTTACTGTTTAGCATAGTAATTAACACAATTAATTATCTCTAGTTAAAGTCTAACATATGTTTACTTCCTCTCTCTAATCCTTCTTTACATTAGTGACTTTGTTTGCCTGAGTTGTAATTACTTGTAAACATTCTTAATCTGAGGTTTGCCATCCAAGATAAGAGCGTTCCTGCAATTACAACTCTACAGCGAATCACTGCAGTTGTTGAGTTAGTAACGTGGTTTGTAAGTTGATCTGGCTTCCTCAGATTGACTTTGCTTGTTGGAAGATCACCAAAGGAGGATCTCGTGACCCCAAGGGGGCACCGCGACCACCATAAACCCAGCGTCAGGTTCCAACAAATCCACCCTCATTCAAATCAAAAGTCTCTAGCCACATCTCAGAGAAAAGTAAATTGATTTATTAGGAGTGGCCATGTCGGCACGTGGCTGGGTGCAGCCGATACTAAAATACATCGTTCATTTCCCCCTTGACCCTGGTCTTCCCCCCACCCCTTGGATGTGTATTTTCCAATGGGACACATCCATAGCCAAGAGCCATCAATCATGCTCTCCAATAACCTTCTTATCCTCTGACAACTTTGGGCTGCCGGGGCGATTATCTGGGCATTTAAGGAATGCCTTGTTTCCTCCCCACTCCCTTATTCTGGCAGCTAAAAAGACAAAAGAGTATTTTTTTAGTTGACACACAGGACGGTTGCCAAGCCTCCAAATTTTGATCATGTGACCATGGGGATGCTGCAAAGGTCGTCAGGGTGAAAAATGGTCATAAGTCACTTTTTGCAGTGCCATTGTAACTTTGAACGGCCATTAAATGTGTAGTTGTGAGTTGAGAACTACCTGTATCAGAACTTTCTTCCAATCCAATGTTAATTTCTGGAAAGCTGCATTAAAAATTATTATTTAAGTCCTCTTCCTTTTCCGTTGAACTGATAACAACTGGGGATAGAGAGCTTGCTAAATTTAATTGTGCAACAGTGGGCTAGTATTGATGTATCTGTAACTAATTTTTTTTTAACTGGCAAAAAAATATTTATAACCAGTTCTTGCAATTTGCTATCTGTTTCAATTGTTATTCAGCTTTGCCAGGATTCATTCTGTGAGTTATTATGTGCTAAATGTCACTCTATGCAAATATTTTGTTGTTAGTCCTCTCAGGTCCCCTCCAAATCCATTAATCACTTTACAGCTCTGAGAAAACAGAGATTGTGAAAGGCCTCATATTCTCTGTTCCTGGGTGATATGAAGCACTTGGGATGAATGAAGAGACACCCAGTAAAATCTTTGAAAATATGTTGCATTTTACCTTTTTGCAGTAATATTTCTAATAACCTTAAGTGGTGAGCAGTAAGCTAGTTACCAAAGGTAGTTGAAATAGAAAGGAAAATTACAGCTCTACATATCTCAGTTTATCCCCTGCTGTCCTAAATTAATATACTCTCTCTTACTGTAATTTGAATGTTAACTAAAATTAATATGGAGGGTAAATTCTGAAGTAGAGCACGCACCAAATGCAGCCAAACCCTGGATTCAGGCTGACCTGAACTGAATTTGCTCTTGAACTGAATCTTCGCCATGAAATTCCTGTGGAGATCTGCAATGGAAGGACAGAGCATTTGAATGACACCGGGTTTCATGATGGCTCCAAAGAGCATCTAGCAGGAGTGTCACTCAATTTCACTGAGGGCTGCATCAGGGCTGTGATTGACCTCAGGAGGCTGGGCGGGTGTCCCCAACTGGGTGGGTGTGGCTAGCTTTACGCATTCCCCAAACTGCTGGCATGTTTCCTCTTTGCATTGGGTAGACCACATTTGCGGGCCGGATCTCGCCTGTGGGCCTTGAGTTTGACACCCCTGGCATGGAGACTCCAAACTGATGACATGTTTGACCCTGCCTTCAGGGTCAGCTCAGTTATCTCTTACATACATTGTGTGGAAGATATTGTTGGAAAGCAGATCACAACTCTCTCTCCAAAGGGGATGCATTCTGTCATGACTCAAGAGGATTGCAATGTCTCACCTTCATGGATCCCGATTAACAAGGTTGTGATGGCATTTCAGTCTCTTCTTCAGGTTTCGCAAGACTTTGTTCAGGCTTGACAAGACCTCCTTTGAATCTGAGCCCAGATGTAGGAGCCTGAGGGAAGCGTCAAATGTGTCATCAGTCTTGAGTCCCTCCACATCTGGAAGAGACCTAAGTCCAGCCTACTTTAAATTCCGTTGAGTTTTATTGACCGCCAACTCACTTTGACCATTAGTAGTTCAGATTCTTGTAGAGAGCTTTAAACCTGAATGTATTCACTAGAACTGCCTGGACTCTTAACTGATACCAGATTTGTAACTCAGATGCGCAATCCTTGAGATGCCCAGTTTTGTTTCGTGGATGAGGGGAACCAGGGAATATTGTTGTGGCTTTGCCCATCAGTCTCCACTTTGGTCTTGTGCATGTATATCAAATGTTTTTGTCTCACATTTTGTAGCTACTTCTCAGCCGGGGTGACGCAGTGGCGAGAGTGCAGTACTGCAGGCTCCTTCTGCTGACTGCCAGCCGCCTGCAATTAGGCAGATCGAATCCCACCAGGCTCCAGGTGGACTCAGCCTTCCCTCCTTCCGAGGTGGGTCAAATGAGGACCCAGGTTGTTGGGGGAAAGAGGCTGACTCTGTCAAAACTGCTTCGAGAGGGCTGGGAAGCTCTGTGAAGAGGTATGGAAGTCTAAGTGCTGTTGCTATTGCTGCTTGACCAGCTAACGTAACTACCTACCTGCTGCATGCAATTTTTCAGTTTCTTCTGTTTCTGAAGATTGTGGGAACTTCCCTTGTCTTCTTTCTATGTCTGTCTGGCAGCAGTTTCAGCATTCCACACCGCGGCCAGTACCATTTTTCTATGAATTTCCTCAAGGAATTGCATAATGCGCACCCATCTGTTACACCTCTGGTGCCTCCTTAAGGTTTTTTCCTCACGCTCTGATACTTTCATTAAAATTCTTTGAACCTCCATAGCTCTCCGGTGGCTCAGTGCAAAGTTTCATTTCTCCTAGCAATCACCTCACTGAAAAGAAAGGAAGGACATTGTGCGTTTCCGCAGGATGAACCCAATTTCAGGCTTTTTCATGAAGGCTGGATCAATTCCGCCAAGAGAAAGGAGATCTTTGGACCAAATGTTCTTCCTAAGGGTCACACCCACCTTCTGCTTATTATTATTATGGTTTATCTCACTGCCAGCCAGATATTTAGGCTGCGAACAGGTAAATGTTGCTTCCTGGTGTTAGAGATATGTGTCAACTTGCAAAGCTTTCTGAAGACACCTCGCAGGAGGGGGCAACAGGGCCAAAGGCAAGGCGTGAACTGGGTGAAGTCAGAGCTGGCTTCACTTAGTTCATGCCGACACGGCGCTCCTAATAAACACCTGGATTTTTCTTGCTCGGTGGCTCGAGGCTCCTGCTTTTATTGGGGCATCGGTCGGAACCTGGACGTTGCAGGACGTAAGTCGTTCCACCTAGAGCTGCCTTTTGCAGTTGACTGTTGGTGGTTTTTGTCAGAGCTGATGGTATTCAAGGGGTGCTCCAGATGTTTTGCTATTGTACCCAGGCACTATGGAGAGAAGTGCTGCTCCTACTGGTAGTGCCATTGCCTTCTTTTGCCACAGTTGTTCCACAGCTATTTGCAGGTCTTATGTATCCTCATTGTCAAATTTCTAATGGTTCCCCATTCCACAATATATCTCTTTTAAAAAAAAATCTTAATCATATATTTTTCTTTCTGATTTTAGTTAGGCATTCCTTCCTTCCTTCCTTCCTTCCTTCCTTCCTTCCTTCCTTCCTTCCTTCCTTCCTTCCTTCCATCCTTCCTTCCTTCCTTCCTTCCTTCCTTCCTTCCTTCCTTCCTTCCTTCCTTCCTTCCTTCCTTCCTCCCTCCCTCCCTCCCTCCCTCTCTCCCTCCCTCCCTCCCTCCCTCCCTCCCTCCCTCCTTCCTTCCTCTCTCCTCCCTCCTTCCTTCTGCCTACCAACCTATCTATTTCTTTTTCCTATCTAAGCATAATGCAGATTTTCACCCTTCTCAACAGTATTGTATTGGGGAAAAAACTAACTCTTTTACTTTACACCGTATTCATCTTACTGTGACCCTGGATCATCACAAATTCACTTAGAAATGGCACTGATGTATTGATTGCAGAGGTTTCATGTTGCAGCTTCCTTCTAAAATTTCTTCTGTCTGTACTAAAAGCGTCACTCAGGTATGCTTACTAAGGACTCAATTATTACATTCCAGGTTTGAAGGAATGAGACTGCTTACCTCATATCTCTGTCAAGGGAGAACCTGACCTTCCTCATGGGTTATAACAACTTCTCCATTATAAGCAGCCTTTATGGGTTTTCAGCTTGTTTAATCTCATGTTTTTCTTATGTTTTAACTTTTAGGTATTCATTCTGAGATGCCTAGCTTAAATGGCAGTCATTTCTTACCCATCAACACTTTTTAAAAAATCCTCATCTTACTTCTTGCCGTACTCAGTTCTTCAATCCTAAAACTTTTATTAATTAAATCCAATTCATTTGATTATACATGAGACATTTATAAAATGCATGTGATGGAGTGAAAAAAGAGACCAGATATAGGAGAGGAGAAGAGAGAGCTAGAAGGTGGTAGAGTTAGTTGCATCAGAAGTTTAGAATCGTTTCATTCTCACAAGCTCCCCAAGTCCAACCCCTCCTGAATTCCATTGATCCTTATCTGGCACCAATTCTTTGCACCTGACAAAGACAAAGCTTTGGTTATAATTTACCAGGCAGAAAAAAACTCAGGATTAGATATAGCACAATTTTTTTGAATTCTAGCACTGTCCTTGAGTCCAGAAGCCAGAGGAAATGTCTTCCAACACCTGTAACGTCTGAACAAAGTTTCCCAAGTAACCATCATCCTCAATACACAGAGTCTCAGTTAATGAAATGTTGGTTATTTCGGTTCCAGCTGGGTAACTTTTCAGCCCCTTTCTCGCAGCCCTAAGACAAAAGGCAATGGCCAACCATCTGCAAAAATGCTGCCGAGAAAACTGTAGGGACCTCACCCTGTAATTGCCGGAGTTACTCAAGTGTTACTCAAAAGCCCAGACCACATAAAGTTATATCTCCTTTAGTATAAACATTTATATATTGTTTCTGGAGCTCCCATTCATACTCTTTGTACTTTGTTTACTGCTGACCTATCTTAGAGTATCATCACCATACAGTACACAGAACCAAAGGGGGATAAACTTGCACAATGAAAAAAATTTCGCCACATGACATAAATGGAAATTTTAAAAAAAACCAAACTTTTTTTATTGCAAAGTGACATTCGCTAGTTGCCGTATGAAAGCTTTGATAGCTGAAAGAAGATTTTAAAAAAAGGTTTTTCATCCTTCTTCTACTAATGGCAGTAGTTTGCAACGATTAAAATCTATACATTTAATCTATACCTTTAATGGCCCGTGTCTTATGCGAAGCTGCTCCAAACCCATTTAATCGCCTTAGGAAAATCTGGATGCTGTATAGTCTTTAAGTGACATTGATGTTTTTTGTCACTCGGAAGCTAGTCAGTCACAATGAGCGTTTTAATCCATGACAGACGGTTTACTGGCTGTTTTGGGGAAGGGAGCCCTGGTAATACTCTCCTCCCCTTTAAAAAAATAGATATAGCATTAAGAGCCCCTTGAGACAAACAGAGGGAAGCTATTTCAAGGGCAGTTAATGATGCTGCTTAGGATTTTAGAAACTTTTGAGTGGGAGTGGGAATCACTGTCAGAAGAATTGCTAATCACGGTTATTTAAAGGAGTGGTGGACCTCAGGCTTCATTAAATATAAAGTGTTGGCACCGTTTGGAGGCAATTATACCTGACAGGCACGGTTGGATCCCCCTCCCCTGTTTGAAAGGCTCCGGTCATCTGTACTGTTAAGGCAAGCAGTAAGTTTTGCATGTTCTTTAAAAAACAAAACAAAACAGAAAAGCTATTTATTCGGGCAGGGGTGCCCAAACTTGGCCACTTTTAAGACTTGTGGACCTCAACTGCCAGAATTCTCCAGCCAGTCTGGGAGTTGAAGTCCACAGGTCTTAAAGTGGCAAAGTTTGGAGACCTTTGCACTAGGGGGTGACCTCTGGCGTATTGGCGTTGGACAGTTGTTTGCAAAATAAAAAGGAAACGGTGATGAGTGGAACCTCGCTTTCAAAGAGGAAAGGACAACCAAGCTCTTTTCTTGAGAGAGAGAGGCGTCTCATTCCAGCTTCTTGACGGTTGTTACAGTACGACACAAAATGTGTCGATTGCGCCTCTTCAGTTGCGATTGTTCCTATGTCGGCGTTCATGTTCCCACGATACGGACATGTCAGGCCTTGAGGATGAAGAGTAGGATGGTTAATGTCACATTTGAAGGTGAGGGGGGAAAAACTCCATGTATCCAGACCATAATTAATCTTTGGGCTGTGTTTCAGCCTGTGCCCTTAATTAATTGGTCATTAAATGTCATTAAACATAGAATCCTTGGGCTGGAAGGGACTTTGGAGGTCTTCTAGTCCAACCCCCTGCCCGTGGCCCATCCTTATATCATTCCGGATAAATGGCTGTCTAGTCTTTGCTTCAAAACCTCCCACTGACGGATCACCCACAACTCCCAGAGGCAAGTTTCCATGTTGGATCTTCCTCTGGCGAGCTTCCACCCACGGCTTCTTGACTTGCCCTCAGGTGCTACGGAGAGTAAATCCACACCCTCTTGACCCTGTGGCAGCTCTTCGAGTATTGGAAGATGCTATTAGGTCTTCTGAAGACTTCCTCAGGCTAAACCAGCCTTTAGCCTTTAGACTGAGCCTCTAGACCTCTTATCAACTTCCATTGCTCTTCTCTGCAACCTTTCTAAGACCTTGCCATCTTTTTCGTACCATGGGGACCAGAACGGAAGGCATAAGAATAGTTCTGATGACTCACATCAAGGAAGCTTGTCTTATTCCAGCTCATACTTTTTGGTTCTCATAGTTTACAAGCAGGAGATGAACATCCATCTCTTTCTCCCCATTGTTCTCTTGATCAAGCACTGGGAAGCCTGCTGCCTTCTCTTCAGGTATAACCATGACCATTTAGTACTAGCGGTTGATTTGGTTGTTCATTCAAAATTGTGAACCCATTAAAAATTTAGCTGAGCATGAACTGGAGGCTTTGAGCAACCCTCCACTCTGGCTTTGAGCAACCCCCACCCTCCCAGAGCATTGATTTGAGGCTTTCTTTTTTTGGGTTTTTGGCTGGAGGCAGGACGGTGGCTCAGTGGTTAAGATGCTGAACTTGTTGGCTGGAAAGCCGGCAGCCCAGGTTTGAGACCCAGGTACCATGCAGACAGGATGAGCTCCTGTCATCGCCCCAGCTCCTGCCAACCTAGCAATTTGAAAGCATGTAAATGCAAGTAGATAAATGGGTACCACTTTGGTGGGAAGGTAACAGCACTCTGTGGTGTCATGCTGGTCACACGATCGTGGAAATGCCTTAGGACAGTGCTAGCTCAATAGCCTTGAAAGAGAGATGAGCAATGCCCAGGCAGTTACTAGCGGAGTAAAATCCACAAGGACTCCATAGAAGCAATTTCCATGGAGATGAACCTTTATTCGTGGTTCTTTTCACACAAGATATAAATGTCTTCACACAAATGGGAAAATCAGAATCCTCAGTTGATTGCAGACAGTTGCCCTTTAGAGAAAAGCATGGGCTGAACACATCCATGGGACACGATTGGGAATGCTAAGCAGCGAGTCATTTAACTCAGGGGTCTCCAACCTTGGCAACTTTAAGCCTGGAGGACTTCAACTCCCAGAATTCCCCAGCCAGCTGACCCCTGAGTTAACTCATAGTATTATAGAATGTGAAGTTTGAGGAAGGACCTTGAAAATCCTTTCCTCAAATTGTTCTCCCATTGTCAGCTGATTAAGGTAGTCCAGACAAGAAGAGCAAAATGGGAGTCCTTTATTTCAACCTTGCTCATCTCCTGAATGACTCTGAGGACAGCCAAGGGGATACAGATTGAACTTCCAGGTGGGCACATAATATCTCCGAGTCTCCTGTCGGAACAAAAGGAAAACACGTGTCTTCCAGAAGTTCAGGCCTGTACCTCCCACAGGCCTTTGTTATTAGCCCTGTTGATTTGGAGCGATGGGAAGTGAGGTCCAGAACTTTAGGAGGATGAAAGCTGCCAATCCTTTCTATAATATCTTATACTTAGGATGCTGGCAATGAATAGTTCTGCTGGGAATTAATGAGTGGAACAAGAGCCAGGAAAAGAACATGGGTTTTATCCACTGCAGGTTTAAATAAGAGAAGAAATAATGTTTTTATTTTTTGTCCTCCTCCCCAATGGTAGCATGTGTCATTTGCTCTGATTTCAATAGCCTTCAGTCTTCAGAATTAGAGGGAGCAGGTGTACCACACCTGCCTCAACATGGTCTCCTAGGAAAGAAAGGCCCATTTATGTGGAAGGTGTACTTTTACTAAAGGCCAAATATATATGGAGATTCTCAGTCACCCAGCTCTTGGTTATCCCACAGGTGCTTTTTCAAGAGCTTCTTGGTTGCTTCTTGAAAAAGCACCTTTGGGTAAAAGCCAGGTGGTTACAGTACAGCAAAGCCAGAATTAAAAGTTTGCGCATGAAGGGCCACTAGTTAACTTTCCCGTTCCCGCCACCTGTTATCTCCCTATTGTCCCGTTACTTTCAAAGGAATTGTTTTGATAACCTTCCCTGCACTGGCGGGCTAGACGGTGAGCCATTGCGTTCTCCTCCCAAATCTCTGGCCTTGAGACGATGAGCCAATGCCTCGGGAAGACATGGCAAGTAATTTCAGTTTCCCCCTTCCAAGGAGCTCCCTCCCCCATATAGTCTATGGCAGCCTGGTGTCTAGCAAAGCAAGGCTGACGCTGAGGATGGCAGTTTGGACAATGAGGGCAAATCTCCCACTAGGCGGGAGGGCGGTGTTAAGAGGGGGCCTAGCTTAGAGTCCTTGCACTGCAGAAAGCAGCGCAGTCCCGACCTTCCCCAGAATCCCTGAAGCCTCGTCTGATTGTTCCCAAGGGAATGCAGTCAGTCAGTCTGGGGGAGATTCTTGTAACATAGGTGACTAGCAATCCAGTGTCTGCATGAGACGATTCACAAGTGGTTCTGGTTGATTGTACCTGACGGAGCATCGTGTCTTCCAAGAGGAAGTCCCAAAGGTGCTTTTTTTTTTTTTTTCAGGAGACAAGTGGACTCCCTGCTTTTTCTTTGAAGATGTTTCGCTTCTCACCCAAGAAGCTTCTTCAGCTCTGACTGGATGGTGGGGAATGGAAGGATTTATCCATCCAAGTCAGAGCTGAAGAAGCTTCTTGGATGAGAAGCGAAACATCTTCAAAGAAAAAGCAGGATGTCCACTTGTCTCCTGAAAAAAAAAAAAAAGCACCTTTTGGACAACCAGGACCTGGAGGGTTGAGACTCTCCGTGGACATTCAAAGAGGAAGGGACCTGAAGCCTTTAAAAAAAAAAAATCAAATTCTAAAAGAGAATCTCCAATAAGACCTGAGTGTGCTCTGTGGTTGGGCAATGTTCACACCCTCAGAAAAAAAAGGAGAAACTTGACGAGGGAGAATTATTATTTTTATTTATTTGATTTGTCAATCGCTTACAAGATACAGGTATAAGAATAAATATAGTTTTAAATACATGAGAAAAATAAAAGACACAATAGGACAGGTACGGTAGGCACGTTGGTGCGCTTATGCACGCCCCTTACAGACCTCTTAGGAAAGGGGTGAGGTCAATAGTAGACAGTCTAAGGTTAAAGTTTTTGGGGTTTGGGGAAGAAACCACAGAGTCAGGTAGAGCAGTGATCCCCAACCTTTTTCGCCACGGCCCGGTATCCCCAACCTTTTTATGGCGCGGCCGGTACGGCATTAGCTGGACGCCGCCATCTTTTTGATGAAAAAGTGCTTCCGGTGAGCTTTCTACCCGGAAAAGCTCACCGGAAGCACTTTTTCATCAAAAAGATGGCGGCGCCTAGCAAACCAGCGCCCGGTAGGACTTGTTCCACGGACGGTGCCGGTCCGCGGACCGGTGGTTGGGGACCCCTGAGGTAGAGGATTCTAGATATTGACCACTCTGTTGCTGAAGTCGTATTTCCTGCAGTCAAGTTTGGTGCAATTAACCTTGAGTTTGTATCTATTGTGTGCTCTTGTGTTGTTATGGTTGAAGCTGAAGTATTTATTGACAGGTAGGACATTACAATGTATACCATACTTAGATCAGACAGAAGACGGCGTAATTCAAGGTTTTCTAGTTCTAGAATTTCGAGTCTGGTGGCATAAGGTATTCTACAACGAGTAGAGGAGTGGAGAACTCTTCTTGTGAAATATTTCTGGACTTTCTCAATTGTGCTAATATCAGATACGTAATGTGGGTTTATTAATTAGAACCGATTCTCTTGGAAGTTGTTATACAGAGCTCTCAGTGCTGCTCTTTATCCAGTTTCTCAGGTTAAAATGCCGATCATTTGCTGGTTCAAAATTATTTGGGGGGAACATGGGAAAAAGAGTCTCTGGAGTCTCTTACGTGGACAACCCTGCCCTTTTCTGCTTTGCCAACGTTGGTGAAGGCTTGGCTTCCTTCCGAAACCCCCGTCATCCTCCGTCTCCAAACAAGGCTGTGGAATCTTTGATCCCACCGGTGCAGGAATTTGAAGCTTCTCACTTTTAGCCCTCACGCCGCCCTGATGCCATCCCGGCGCTGCTCAGGTCCCAATAATGCCTTTTCTTCACATTCCTTCCGCCCATTGGCCCAACGCCTGCTGAGCTTCTCTCGGGAGGCTGCAGCCAGAAGAAGTAGGTGGGCCCCTCTCTTTCCAAGGCTCCCAGCTTCTATTATATCTGAAGAGGGGACCTCAAGGAAGCTGCCTTTCGACAGGCCGTGATCCCTCCGCCCCCTGTCGATTGGCTGCTTTCCAGGCGTGATCCCTGCTTCCCTGCCCCAGCCATTGGCTGTGTCAGCTGCTGGTGCTTCAAACAGGTGTTAGGAGGAACCGGTGAACTGAGAATATAGGAAGGGCCGGAGCAACGCAGAAGGAACCATCATATTCACAGAAATATGCTGAACAGAAAAACAGATTTGGCATGATAGGCTGGCAAACTCCTTTGAGAATTAGAGGTTCATGCTTTTCCTTTTCAAGTTCCCAAACTTTTTTTTTAAAGGCCAATAGTTTGAAACGTTCCACAGTAATTTCTTTGGGAGAGGGGAGCCTTTCACTTTTGAAATCTTCTACTATTTAGACCAGAGAACGTTATTTCTTCTTCTTCTTTTTTTGCAATACAGTGGTAGATGATTGCAAACTGAACTGGAGCCAGCAGGGCAGTGTGACTTTTAGGATGGCACAAGCAATGTTTATGTCAGCATTCCAGCAACCCTCCACTCTGTCCAATAACTCAGAGACAAAAATCTCCTCAAAGGTTCCTTTTTTTTTTTGGATAGTAACTGGCACAACTGGGGAATCCCGAATCTGAAAGTTCTGGGTTTCCTTGCAATAAGTAAAAACTACAAATCCACCCACTGCACCCCTCATTGCATCGCATGCCCCAATCACCATTCGCCTCCGCTTGAGACTTCCTCTCACCCAGGTGCAGAAATGACATGACCTTGAATTAGGAAAGGAGTGTTATTATGTCTAACTACATACACTCCAAAAAATTCCCCCCTCCCACTTTCCCAGGCTCAGTGGTGGCAGCATGGGAGCATTGGGTCTCAATATGACCTTCCAAAGCTGCCAGCTTAGGTTGACTCGACAAAAGTATAATTCATACATCATGCAACGTATGTGTTTCTTTTGACTGCATCTCTGGTATTTTGCCCAGTTGTGGGCACTTCAGTTTTAAGCATTCCATTTGGAGCAGAACTTCTCTGAGGGAGACAGGTAGTGCAGTAACATGAAAAAAAGAAAAAAAAGAGAAAAGAAAAAGGTGGAAGGAAAGAAAAGAAGAGCAATGAGGATATATATTCAGTGACAGTGACAATTGGAAGACCCAATGGAGCAGGTTAGGGACAGATCAACAGGGAGAAAATAATCCCTGTGTACAGGTAGTCCTCAACTTACAACACTTCATTTAGTAACCATTTGAAGTTACATCACCACTGAAAAAAGGGACTTATATGGCTATTTTTCACACTTACAACCGTTGCAGCATCGCGATGGTTGGTGATCAAAATCCGGACACTTGGCAAGGGACTCACATTTATGACACCATGTCCCCGGAGTCACAATATCCCCTTTTGCAGGGGTGGGATTCTACAGGTTCACACCTATTCACTAGAACCGGTTGTTAACATCCTAAGCAGTGCGGAAAACCAGTGGTTAGAAGAAATTCCTGGGCTAATCCTGTAAGGAAGGCAGGAAGGAAACATTCTGATGTTGCTTACAGAAACTGCCTCTCCGTTAACCCTTATTACATTCTTGACAGGACTGAACTTCCTGTCTCAGGAACTTCTCTGGAGTTTTTTTCCCCTCCTTTGCTGGTACTTTGCTTGTGTGGAGTGACCATTCATAGTTACAATGGCACTGAAAAAAGTGACTTAGGACCATTTTTCACACTTACGACTGTTGCAGCATCCCCACAGTCATGAGAGGCCAGGTGAGGAGATGCGTGCCTCGATGTGAGTGATGTTGAGTTGGCCACGCCCAGCCAAGCCACGTCCACCCAGTTACATGACCACCTAAGCCACGCCCACAGAACCGATTGTTAAAAATTTTGAATCCCACCCCTGCCCTTTTGTGACCTTCTGACAAGCCAGATTTACTTATCAACCATGTTACTACCTTAACAGGTTAGTAACAACTAGAAACTGCAGTAATTCGCTTAACAACTGTGGCAAGAAAGGTTGTCAAATGGCTCAAAACTCGTTGAACCACTTAACAACAGAAACTTTGAGCTCACATGGTCATAATCCGAGGTCTCCCTGCAGATGTTTTCTTTTGGATTCTCACTGAGCAGAGGGTGTGGCCTCAAAAGCCTGAATGAGACCCTCCAACTCTAGTGAGAATAGGGGGGTTCTGTGTTCTAGTTTGGACCCTGTTTTCTTGGTCCTGGGAAGAGCCGCCTGGGAGCCGCTTTCCTGACTTTGCACGTTTCATGATCTACAAAGTCGCCACTGGAGTCCACCCGCTTTTTACAGGCAGGATATATGCACACAAGGTTATTTAAATCAGAATATTTTCCTCTGGCAAGTTGCAGATTAATCATGGTTAATATTTTAGAATGTTTAATATTTAACCAGTTCTTTTTTAAAAAAAATTCTTCTTCCCAAATTATTCCGAACGTTGAATAGATGTAAGGCAGCAACAGATTAAGAACTCCAGGTCTGGAACCTAATTGGTACCAATGGATAGATAGTAGGAATATGAAACGTATAGGTTAAAAATAAGATAACATTTTTTTGTATATGTACATGATTAATTAGAAACTGTCAAAATGTATGGATATTTAAAATGTATGAATATAACCAAGATTGTACAAATTTATTTTCCTTATAGACATATTTGTATTTTAATATTTTAATCTCAATAAAGATTAAAAAAAAAGGAATTCCAGGTCTCTGCTTGAGATCGGCCCACGTTGGAAAGAATGAGGAAAATAAAACAGGGTGACTCTCTTAGACGGATTGGGATTGTGCTGTGGGCTACTCAAATTATTAGATTCAATTTATTAGATTTAAAATGTAGTTTCAAGGGTGAGGATTTCTTCCTTGCTTGTTCTTGTGAGTTTCAACTGCCGTTGTATATCCCAAAAAATAGTTTGCATTTCCCCAAATTTACATAGAGTTTTTAACGCCTCTGAAATTTTCAAGAGCAAAATTTAGAAAATACATGTCACACTCTTCATAGCTTCTATGCAGGGCGTGGAAAAAAAAATGCACTTCATCATTTCTCCTTCCTATGAATTCAGAACATCCTTAGAGGCTGCTTTTAATGGGTCCATAATGTGAAACCTCCGATGTAGCAGCAATGTTCCCGTGATTTGCAAAGCCCAATTGTACAAGCTTCCGTAGGCCTTTTATTTAATACCGCCATAAGAAATACAGCCCCGCACTCTCTTAATTTGCTTCCAGGCTGCTTGTTGAGAGAGTCTTTCTAACCTGCTTCTTTCTAACCATCTCCTAGGTGAAACCATGAGGATCGCTTCCACAGAGTTTGCTGACGATCCTTGTTCCTCCGTCAAACGGGGCACGATGGTCCGGGCTGCCCGAGCTCTGCTTTCTGCTGTCACTCGCTTGCTCATCCTGGCGGACATGGCGGACGTCATGAGGCTTTTATCTCACCTGAAAATCGTAAGGCTCCCCGCCAACGAGTCTCGTGACCTCACGTCAGGAGGGTGTCCGGGTGGGTTGCAGGAGAGAATGGACGACGTACCACGTGGGGCGCTACCCAAAATGTCGAGAAACACCCTCACCTCCCTAGTGCGTAAAACATGCTTTGAATGACCTGGCTGAGTTTGGGCTCAGGTGCTGAACAGGGCCGGGGTTGACTTGTGTCTGGATGGGAGACTCTCCGTGAAGGTTAGCTGGAACAGGCATCAGCCAAACCATTTGGAAGAAGGCCATTTCCGGCACTTACGAGCAGCTCTCGCTTAAGAGCCACAATCGAGCCTGGAATCTTGGCCGTACGTTATTGCCGTCATTGTGCGAATCCCCACCTGACCTGGCTCCATTCTACAACTTTTTTTAACGATAGTCATAAAATGATGTAGTAGCTGAGCAGGTTGAGCCACAGGGAGGGGTCAAACTCGTCACCAGTCTTGAGTCCCTGTTGGACTAGATGACCTCTGAGGTCCCTTCTGCTCCTATGGTTCTATTTTGATGGCTTGTTTTTTTCCCCTGCCAAGGCAGGCAGCCCCTGCTGCTTACTTTCTCAAGGTATAAACACTGCAGGTTGATTGAAGAGAGAAAATGTGATGGTCTTTCCTGAATGCCATTGATTAGATCTGGGTTTGTAAATCTGGCTGGGCAGTTCTGGGAGTTGAACTCCATACATCTTAAAGTTGCTAAGGATGAGAAATATTGGACCAGCAACTTATCAGATATGCCAGTGTTGTAGGAAACAATATAATCTCTAGGACAATGGAGCCTGCTGTCTTTTATTGGATTTGTACTGTTTTTTTATGACCTCTCAGTGGTCGGCCACAAAAATTATTGAGAGATGCCTGATTTCTAGTGTAGCATTTTAATGGCCTTCTAACAGACGAGCGTTTTAACAGGTCGGTGTTTTTGTTTTCGTATTGCAGTAAGTGCATTTGTAAATTGGTACTTATTGCCGATAGTAGCATTTTTATCCTTACTTGGTTAGCACTGTAACCTCTCTATTCCTATTATTTTAATGCTGCCTTGTTTGTGTTTTTATATGCCCATTTTTGTACTGTTTTCCCTTTTATGAGTCTCTCTTTCTGTTTATAACCTCTGGTATGAAATTGTGTTAGTCAGTGAGCCTAGTGAAAGCTTTTATTTTATATTAGGGCTGCTCATACCTCCAAAATAATTTGGGAGAGGTGCTTCGGAAGGCCCAGGGGCTGAAGGGTTGTCACTTTTTAAAGCTGCTGTCTCCTTTTTGGAGTTTTTGTGTGAACTCAAAAACAGATGCAACACTTTTAAAAGAACCGTGCTTGGTTTTTTTGAGCGTTGTAAAGCTCTGTTTAATATTTTGTTTCCAAATCCTTTTTAATCTCTGAGAGGATATTTTTTGGGGGTGCTGTGTGTATAAAAACAATCTCTGGCTTATCGTGCGAACAAGGTCTGCAAATGAAAATGTATGGATTCGGCACAATTAAGCGCTGCATGCGAGTTGAATTTTAAGAAAGCAAGCAATTAAAACGGCCAATGTCTTCTACAGGCAGTCCTCAACTTACAACAGTTAGTTCAGTGACCGTTACAACAGCACTGAAAACAAGTGACTTAGAATAATTTTTTCACTTCCAGCATCCCCACGGTGATGTGTGATCCAAATTCAGAGGCTTGGCAACTGGCTCACAGTTAGGATGGTTGCCATGTTCCCTTGGGGTCATGCGATCCCCTTTTGCGACCTTCTGACAAACGACGTCAATGGGGAAGAAGCCAAATGAAGCGTTGTAAGTCGAGGACTGCCTGCACATCAGAAGGAGAGCTCCGTTGCCACCGGCGCTCCTCAAAGCGAGCCTGGCTTGTTGGACCAGTGATGGGAGCTGTATACACCATCGCCCCCTGGTGGCGGATGCAAGCCATGCGCTCGGTCACAGGAGGCAAGGAAAGCCATCCGGCCGCCTGCCAGGATCTTGATAGCGTAACAGCTGGGAAGAGCAACCGCTTAAGGCTTCATCGAAGAAGGGGGCCAAATAAAAGCCCCCGAAGAATTACAGAGCCACAGAGGGTTTTGTTGTATAAGGTGGTGTGTTTGGTTTGCCGTTTGGCCCCTGCCTGCAAGAGGAAGTAAACAAAGGGATAAATACATCGGCAACAAAACAATTTGCAATTGGGATTAACGTTTTTTTGGTTTGTTGGGGGGGGGGGGGGGGGGGGGGGTTTTTTTTTTTTTTTTTCCGGTTTTTTTTTTTTTTTTTTTTTCTCTCTTTTTTTTCTTTTTTTTTTTTTTTTTCTTTTTTTTTTTTTTAAAGGAAACTTTCCTGCTTGAATGAATGATGCCTGGCTGGAAATGAGATCCAGGCAGGCCTATTTTGGCATCCACTGGACCCGGGGCAGGGCTCCCCACTTAACAGCCGGGCTACAAACTTAACAATTCCAGCCGTGGTGGGATTCAAAACTTTTTTACTACCGGTTCTGTGGGCCTGGATTGATGGGTGTGGCCATCTGACTGGGTGGGCATGGTTTTTTTGCAGCACCCCCCTACCCCCCATTTTGGGGGCCTTCTGGGCCTCAGGCCAGCCTCCTGGGGGGCCCGTTTCTGCTCTTAGGAAGATTCCCTGGGGCCCAGGAAGGAAAAAAACCCAGAGCCTGGAGGGGGCGTGCAGCACCCCCTACGCTCCATTTTGGGGCCTCAGGGAAGCCTCCTGGGCGAAGCAGTCAGACAGCAGTGGGGATCCCAGCGCAGTTGATCGTCGGAACAGCTGATCGTCAGGAGGAAAAAAAAGAAACACCTTAAGGAGTGACTGGGCAGGGTGAGGGTCAGGTAGGCGGGGCAAGTGAGCAAGCAGCGACTGGGTGACCCGGTCGGGGGCGTGGCCAGCCAGAAGTTACTCCCGGTTTGGCAACCCATGCCAAATCCTTGATACCGGTTCATCCAAACCGGTGTGAACCAGCTGAATACCACCACTGAACTCCAGGGATTCACTTAACAACTGTAGCAAGAAAAGCCGTAAAATGGAGCAAAACTCACTTAACCAATGTCTCGCTTAACGACATAGATTTGGGGCTCCAGTGTGGTCCTAAGTTGAGGACTACCTGTACTCTTAGCTACCACCAATTTGTTTTGACTGTTAGCAGTTCAGATTCTTGTCCCCGTTTGAACCGTCTGGAACGCCTGATTTTCCTGGAGCATTTCAGACGTTTGGTAGTGAGTGCAGCTTATGTGTTAGTCCTTGACTTACGACCACACCAGAGCCCAAGATTTCTGTCATTAAGTGAGACGTTTGTTAAGTGAGCTTTGGCCCATTTTACGACCTTTCTGGCCTCAGTTGTTAAGTGAATCACTGCCATTGTTAAGTTAGCGACACAGTTGTTAAGCGAATCTGGCCTCCCCATTGACTTTGCTTGCGAGGAGGTCACAAAAGGGAATCACGTGACCCAGGGACACTGCAACCGTCATAACTATGAGTCAGTTGCCAGGCCTCTGAATTTTGATCACACAACCACGGGGATCCTGCAAAAGTCGTAAAAACGATCCTGTCACTTTTCCCAGTGCTGTTGTAACTTTGAACGGTCACTAAATGAACTGTTGTAAGTCGGGGACTTCCTGTATTGGGGGCAGCTCTTCGCCCCCTGCAAACCTGCTTTAGCAAATGTGCTGCATTCCCATTCAGGCAGCGCCTTCGCCCCCAAGAGGGAAGCTTGTCTTGGACTTGATGCCAGGAGTCCCTGGTGGAGCAGCCAGTCGATTCTCAGTCCTGCAGCTCTGACGGCGTGGTGGGGAAGGGGAGGATTCTTGATCTCCAGTCAGAACTGGAGAAGCTCCTGGGATGAGAAGCGAAACATCTTCAAAGGAAAAAAAAACCACACAAAGTCCAGTTGCCTCCTGAAAAAAAGCCCCTTTGGGGGCAACCAGGACCTGGAAGCCTGAGGATCTCTACCGACTGTTAGCTACACATTTTGGGATGAACCTCTTTGGAATGAGGTGGGAGTGGGAAGGGATTTCTAGAGGGGAAAATAACTGCAGACACCACTCAGGTGACCCTGAGGACACCAATAAACCTCCAAGTGGCCTCAACGACTCTCTAGAAAAGATGCCAATGACCAGCTGTGTCTGCAAGGAGCATCAATCCTTCCCTTCCCCACCATCCAGTCAGAGCTGAAGAAGCTTCTGGGATGAGAAGAGAAACCTCTTCAAAGCAAAACAAGGAATGTTCCGTGGCCTCCTGGAAAAAGGGCCTTTGGGACAATCGCTCCCAGGTTACTGTGGACTTTCCCAGATGTAGCTGCCACCTGGTTGCAAAAGTTCTGGCACTCAGGGGCCTCCCCTGCAGTAACATGATTCCATGCTCAAACCTTGGCAAGCACATTTAAGGCTGTTTGTAGCAACCCACTGTCACACCACTGTGTTTTACGATGGTTTTGCACAAAACTGGCCATTACTTCTGCTTTTTGGCAAAACCAGCCCATAGCAAACCATCAATTAATAATTAATAGCAGCGGTGTTCACTTAACAATCATTGCAAAAAAAAAGGGAAAAAAGGTCTTAAAATTGAGTTGGTCACCTGGACCACCCATTTTTTGCAATATGCAACTGTGGTATGCAGGTTCCATTATCGTCATAAGTTGAGGACTTACCCTGTACGCCTGCGTGCCTTGTAGAGCCAAGCATATTGTTTTTTCCCTGGCAAATATTTGAACAGGATGAGGTTGACAGTAAAGACGAGAGGAGATGCTCAAGGCTGATCCCAGTTTCTATGGTTTCTCTGCATTTTCTTTATTTTATGTGCTGAATGTTGTTGTGGGAGCCGAGGGTTTCGTCACCGTTCAACATTTATTAGATGAACGGAGAGCTTCACCTTTAATAATGGGCTTGAAATGGCAAGGAGGTTGTATCAAATTGCTTGCAAGCCAGAACCTTATCACGTTCTTCCTTTTCTCTCTGATTGGTGGAATAGAATAGAATAGAGCTGGAAGGGACCTTGGAGGTCTTCTAGTCCAGCCCCCTGATCAAGCAGGAGAACGTATACCTTTTCAGGCAAGTGACTGTCTGGTCTCTTCTTAAAAACCTCCAGTGACGGAGTGGGATTTCTGTTATGTCAGCTATCCCGACTGCTTCCTTTTGGACTACAAAATTGGTGTATTATTTAAAGGGAGTTTATGGACTGAGCTTGGAATTTGTGCCTGCTGGCTTTTCCGAAACGTTTGCGTTACAAACACTCTACAAATGCTGCATTGGCTTTGGGTTTCTGCCCAAAATGCCCCACAGTGCATAAGAGATTTGCTCTATGACCACCGCATTCACTTGATGAGCGCCACAACCAAATCGGTCGTAAAATCAGGTCAGTCATGTGGGGGACCTGCAGGGGTGGGATTCAATTTTTTTAACAACTAGTTCTGTGGGTGTGGCCTAATTTGTGGGTGTGGCTTGATGGTCATGTGACTGGCTGGGTATGGCTTGTATGTAAATATTGTAAATATTGATGTAAATATTGATTTTTTTTTTTTTTAAAAGAGCAACTTTTACCCAAAATCAGGCAAAGCAGGCAGGCAGATGGAGTTGCTCGCAGAATCACAGCTTCACTTAGAGATCTATCTATCTGCAATCTGCTGCCTGAGTCTGCACTGAAAAATAGAAGCTTCAGCCCTAAGGAAGGTTCGGCTCTGTTTTTAGATTAGCTAGAAAGCAAGAAATCCAATGATTTCCTGCTTTCTAGCTAATCTAAATCTCCCAGCACAGCAAAACAGCTGATGGTCGGGGGAGGAAAAATAGCAACTAGAAGGCAAGTTTGATGGCGCACATGCCAGGTAAGGAGTGAGGGGGCAGGGCGGGGAGGAGTGGGGCAAGTCAGTGGCGCAATTTGCCAGTTCTCCAAACTGCGCAGAATCGTAACAACCAGTTCTATAGAATCCCACCCCTGGTGACCTGCTTTACACCTGGCACAACTTACGATCACAACAGGCAGGCTCCATGACTGTTACAAGTCAAGGACTACCTGTATTTGGATCAAAGTGTTTAAGGACAAACAGATTTAGATAAGCGAATGCTTCCCACCGATGCATCTGGACGAGGCTTTCCTAAAGGCCCAGCATCAATTATTGGAGGCTTAGCTTGAACATTTGCTTTCCCGGTTTGCTCCTGTTCGTATTTCAAGGATAACAGATAATTCCCCTTGCTTCCCATCTGCTTCCTGCTTTCCCCTAATGAGATGGTGAGCCTGGTTTGCAGAAAACTGCCTTTAAAAGTCATTGGTCTCTTGGGGAGCCACGCGGTCCTGTTCAGCCCTGGAAACCGGTCTGCTGCAGCAAAATCTTCCATCAATTATGCAGAGGCGTTGCTTCATAGCGAGTGGCCTGGCCCTAAAAGTAATTCATTCCTCTTCCGAAGGTCATGTTGAAAGCATCCTACCAACGGAGTCGGAGACCGAGGTCCGTGCCGGTCAGAGGACAGAACAACAGAGACATATTGTCCCTTTGGCTTGTTTTCCTGGTGCCACCGAGTCGCGGTTGACGTTTAGTGCCTTTTTAGACAAAAGCTAACTGTGACCCAAACATAAATTGCAATATGGTGGTTTCTTCCAGTCTCTCTATATTTATTTTCCTGAAAAGTTTCAGAAACCATGATGTGGCACTGTTCCTCGGAGTGGCCTAATTCACCTAACATTTTCACAAATGGGGTATGTCCAGTTTAATGAAAAGAAGGACTTGGGGTGACCAGATAGGAGTCTTCCAATATCTCAGGGGCTGCCCCAAAGAAGAGGGAGTCAAGCTATTCTCCAAAGCACCAGAAGGCAGGAGAAGAAACAATGGGTGGAAACTCATCAAGGAGAGAAGCAACTTAGAACTAAGGAGGAATTTCCTAACAGTGAGGACAACCGACCAGTGGAACAGCCTGCCACCAGAAGTTGTGGGTACTCCAACACGGGAAGTTTTTGAGAAGAAATTGGACAACCCTTTGTCTCGAATGTTCTAGGGTTTCCTGCTTGAGCAGGGGGTTGGACTAGAAGACCTCCAAGGTCCCTTCCAACTCTGTTATTCTCTTATTCTGTAAAAGTTCAGAAAAGGAGGATTAGGGGTGATGTTACTCGCACTAGCACTGCTATTGTTACCTAGTAGGGGTAATGAAACATCTGCAAGAAAAACAAGCGGTCCCTCCCGTAGGTGTCGATAGTGACGGAGGAAAGCAGAGAGCTGGTGAAATGGCCGGATCAGGGCAGAGAGGCCGAAAGGGAGGCTGGAGAAGAAATGGGCCTTCAGTGGTTGTGGTTGCCTTCTGCCAAGCAAAGAGGTCCAATAGACAAACCATCCGGACACAAGCTATCCTGCTGAGATTTTACTTCCAAATTTTAAAAGAAGTGTCAGTTCAAGAGAGAACCACCATCGTTCGATATAAGAATAATCTTAAGTCGTTTCTCTTGGCTCAAGATTAGAGGTGGAGGCTTTCCACTCGTTGCACATTTCTTCTTGTCCATGGCCCTTCAAGCTCACAACTTCTTAGGATACGGCCTTTCCAAGAAAATATTTTTAAACTTTTGCCCCGTCCCCCTTCCATCCCTCTTTGGGAGGTGAAGTATTAAAAAGTGGTGGGAAATCAGCCACAAAAGTAATTAGGGAGAAGCAGGATATCTGGAGTCTTTTTAGTCAGGGACCATGGATTATATTTGTTTCAAATGCTGTTTAGCTTACAGTTAATTAGTGATTAATTGGGATGTGGCAGCACCTTTTCCGACTCTCGTATTTTATTACAAGGCATAAGCTTTTAACACAGAAAAGGTGCTACCAAGCTCCTGGTTTTATGCCACCCCGGACCAACTCAGCTCTTTTCTTATAATGTCTGCAACAAGAAGTACTTAATTGGCAATGATATGTGAAGGGTATTCCCCAATGGTATGCAAAACATTTATGCAATGAATTTCATTAACATATTGCTGAGGCTAAGAGAGACTGAATTATCTACAGAACAAACACGCAGAAACTATTTTGAATTAAGTTGTCCTCAGGGCATAGTCAGTTAGTTCCACAGTTGCTTCTAGAATCTTTGGCTCTAAAGAAAGGCAATAGCAAGAGCCCTTAGACTTACATGCAGGTAGTCCTCAACTTACAACAGTGTCAGGATTCCAGCAATCGCCCTAATTAAATCATGATTCTCGAGCCAAACTTCAGAAAACCTCAAAGGATTCATTAGAGGCGACATCCTGGCCCTGCCCTGGATGAAGCCAACTCTGGCCTACGTCGTTTACAGTCCCCTGGGACCCTGTTTCCCCCCTCCCCCCTCGGTGTGTCATCAATCAGATTCTCCAATTAAATATATTCACGGGCAAAAGCTCTGGTAGTTTAGTCACAACCTTTTAAAGAGAAGAGTTGGAATATACTTTTGTTTCCAACCTGCTGCACTTCTTCTTTTCCAGATATCCTTCCTCCCCCCCACCTTTTTTTTAATGGCAACTACTAAAACAGGCATAGGAATGTTTGTTGAATTGACATACGGTTCATTTAGTGGCCGTTCAAAGTCACAACGGCACTGAAAAAAAGTGACCTATGACCGTTTTTCACACTTACGTCCATTGCAGCATCCCCCTGGTCACGTGATCACGATTCAGATGCGTCAATTCTGACTCATATTTATGATGGTCACCGTGTTCCCTTGGGGTCACGTGATCCCCTCTTGCGACCTTCTGACAAGCAAAGTCAATGGGGAAGCCGGATTCGCTTAACGACCATGTTACTAAATTAACAATTGGAATGATTCACTTAACAACAGTGGCAAGAAAACTCATCATGGGGCAAAACTTGCTTAACAAATGTTTCACTTAGCAACATAAATTTTCGGCTCAATTGTGGTTATGGGTCAAGGACTATCTGTGCTGCTTCACAGTGCTTCACAGCCCTCTCTAAGGGGTTTACAGAGTCAGCCTCTTGCCCCCCCCCCCCACAATCTGGGTCCTCATTTGACCCACCTCGGAAGGCTGAGTCAACCTTCAGCCGGTTGAGAATCGAACTCCCAACAGTCGGCAGAATTAGCCTGCAATACTCCATTCTAACCACTGCGCCCCCATGGCTCTTAAACAGCCAACAATGCAGATTTGTGTGTTGCTCCTATCCCTTGACCGGCCTTAACGGTAGCAACGGTGAGAGGGATCTAGGGATCCAGGTAGACCACCACTTAAGTACCAGCCAGCCGTGTGCTGCAGCTGCCAAAAAGGCTATTGCGGTCCTAGGTTGCATCAACAGAGGGGTCATTTGAAGATCACGTGATAGCACCCCTTTATCCTGCACCGCCTGAGCCCACAGTTGGACTACTGAGTCAAATTTTGGTCCCCACAATACAAAAAGGATGTTGACTCTAGAGCAAAGGTCTTCAAACCTGGCAGGTGTATGACTTGTGGACTTCAACTCCCAGAATTCCTGGAGCTAACGTGACTGGAGGAGGAGGGATTCTGGGAGTTGAAGTCCACAAGCCTTAAAGCTGCCAAGTTTGGAGACCCCCGGCCTAGGGAGAGAGCAGAGAAGAACAAGAAAGAGGACATGAGGTCTGGAGGCTAAATAAACCATACAAGGAACAATGGAGGGAAAACTAGGTCTGTCCAGCCTAACAAGGGGAAGGACTAGGGCTAATGCGACCGCCGTCTTCCG